>NC_056467.1:35549098-35639098 GCF_008729295.1 Plectropomus leopardus
ATAGCAACAGCATCAATCATATCCTTCACAAATCACACAGCTAGTAGCTTTTATAAAATCTTTGGGCTGTGGTCACATTGTGTAAAAAAAAAAAAAAATCCAATGTCTTTTCCAAAACACTGTTCCTTGACTTTGATGGAAGATGTCATGAGGTGAGATGTGGGTGTGTCTGGGAGAGAAGGGGAGATACTGGTAGAGAGAGATAGAGTGTAATTAGTACTGTTACTGCCACTTGATAGGGTTAACTATCTTTAAAGCTCTTTTTATTCTGTTTCTGCACTTTGTGATGTACTCGAGTCTGATAAGTGACCAAAACCATTTGTTATCATTTTAAAAGTGAAAAAATAAACCTTGATTTTTTTTTTTATTACATTAGACTTGCATTTGTTTGAAATTGTCATTACCAAAAGCTCAGAAAAAGGCTTCTGAAAATGTCTAGTCAGTCCAAATGTCCTGGTTTAAAATCTGTCCCCATTGACTTTTTAATGAAACAGCCCACACAGCATTAGTTGTAGAATTGATCAGTGCTCACTGGATGTGTAAGGGAATAACTGAAAGGTTCCCTGTTGAGTTTGTGACCTCTGCTAGCACTCTGAAGCTGTTTTTTGACAAGTGTGTCATCCACATGCATGAGAGTGCACATGCATACTTCAAATCGATACACAGTCCGATCGATTGGTTTCACACTATTCCACTTATCTTCAGGTGGCAATAACACACCCAGATACGGGACACTGCAATGCACTGGAAAAGGCGGGGAAGAGGAAGTCTGGTAGCAGGCAAATATTAATTTAACGATGCTGGAATAAAAAGAGCTTTGCAAATGTTTTGTTTTGGGAACACAGAAATACATTCAACATGTTTATTAGACGTCAAGGACGCACAGTGTCCCTGACACTGTAACACAGACTGTAAACATTTTATTTGGAGGCCAGAAAACTCCACAGTCATGTGACACAACCTGAATTCTAATGCTCTTCAATGTTCCAGAAGCTTTTCCGTTTTGTTTTTTTTATCATTAATGTTGTTTGTTTATTTATTTTTTGCTAAAACATCACCTTTGAAAAATAATTGTTGAAAACAATATATGATTAGCTAACTTCAACACTAAATTCATTTATTGAGTCAGTAAATTATTATTTTGCTATAATACTGTTGATCCTGGTCTCAATCTTTATTAAGACCTTTTTTTTTCTTTTTCCAAAGAAAATCTATTAATTGAGTTTTCTAGATGAATATAACTATATATAAATCACGTAAAGCTTTGGATATTTCCATGTTGTACTGAATCGAGACAGCCCCCATGAGTGTTCAATCATAATCCTTCACCCCTAGAGAGTAAGGTAACTGCTATTACTGCTAGTGAAAAGGGACACTTTTGGCTAACTTGCACACATATTTGGCTCTAGCTAGAACACACATCATCTAGTTAGCTTGGTGGCTGGCATGGGCCACTGGGTATAGTAGTGCATTGTAATAAGATGAATTGATATATTGAAAAAATCACGTCAATAAATTGA
Source organism: Plectropomus leopardus (assembly GCF_008729295.1). NCBI lineage: Eukaryota > Metazoa > Chordata > Actinopteri > Perciformes > Serranidae > Plectropomus > Plectropomus leopardus. Next base: position 35,550,619 of record NC_056467.1, read on the forward strand.
ATCTCTGCTGATTTCTGTAAAATTATGTGACAATGTATAATATAAAATCACGTTTTATCTGGTGCAAGAAAATGTTGCATGCAATATCTTTAAATCATTAACTAATCACTTCAGGAATAAAGCTGTTAAGACATGGAAGTAATTTTCAGGTTATGTAGTTGTTCCAGTATATGAAACAGACAGGGCGGAGTGAAGCAGACCTGAGCCACAGCAGCCTTGTGTTTCTTCATGAGCTCGTTGAGGTCCTCCTGGTCCTCCTCCATCCTGGACTGCAGGTCGTTCTTCTCTCTCTGCAGACGACTCAGCTGCTCCTCCAGCTAAAGGACAGAAAGCAAATCAGTGTGTGAATAGACTGGTCCAGCTGTGCTGGAACTACTGTATGTCAGCTCTCCCACCACAACAAAAAAATCTGTTTTACAGATAGAAAAAAACCCTCAGTCCCACTGATAGGATCTGTGCTTCACACAGGGTCAAGCTCTCAATGTTTAGCTCTATCAGTCAAATGTTTTTGTCTGTCTATCAAGCAGGATCAATTGTTAAATGTGTGCAGACATATGCATTAGGCAGTTAGCAGTCTGCTGAAGAGAGTAATATCATTTACCACAGGCTAAAAACTAAATGTACAGCTCAGAACAAACTCAGTGAGAGTTAAATGGGCTGCAAGTGACTTCCACTCATGACACTGCATGTGGATTTGAACTTAACATCATAGCTAATATATTGCATCTCTGGGTATCAGCAAACTCACTGATCAGCAGCACATGAATATCATCAATGTGTTGTTGTGTACAATGATTTCAGCTAAGTGCAATAGTGCTGACAGTAAAGGCATTAAGACAAGCAGGGGTTATTGTAAGTATTACAATTTGTTTTAAAAGTCGAAAAACTAGCTAAACATGAATCCGTGAAGGTCGTTTTAAAACTCAGAAATCTAGATTCACTTATTCCCACATGGATACATTAGAAAATTAACTGGGCAACCATCTACAAACAAAAAAAAGTAAGATCACACATAATACAAAAGCAAAGCCAAAAGCATTTGAGCACACTTAATGCAGTGATACTGCAAAACACTCCTCCAACACCGCAAACATTAACAAAAACACAGTAAGACACCGTTTAAGTTATTTACCAAAGTTATTAACACTCGTTTCATTTCTGATCAGTGTGAGATTCTCACATTTTGCCTTTACCTACAGCGCACTGTGTTTCTCCGCTCTGCTTGGAGGAGAGAGGAGGAGGAAGAGGGAGCAGTGCAGAGCAAGAGCAATTAAAGCTCCGTGATCAAAAAGCCAATATGGCTCATGTATGAATGAAGTGTAATCCATCCAAAAGATGTAGACAACAAAAGTAGCACCCAAGGGAAAACAGTTCATTCAGGTAACTCAGACACAGGCTGCATCGAAGCAACAGACTCTGGAGGACACCCTCATGAAGGAACAGACATTCTCTCGAGACAGGGACGAGGCTAAACAGATTAAAGGGTGGGCTTGTCATTTTATACTTTACTTTGTAAAATGAATGAATAAATAAAGATGATAATAGGCTAATGCACTACAGAGTTAGCTCATTTATTCCTGTTGTCAAGAACAGACTATTCATTGGCTTGATTTAAATAACTTTGAAGAAGCCTACTTAAAGTATGTGCTGTGCAGCTGCATTATCTAGAAAATCAGAGGTATCTGATCTGTATTGGGGGCAAAAATCAGGACATCCCTACTAAGGACATTCCCTAGGCACACTGGCGTATACACTTACATTTGTATAAATTTAGAAAGAAAATCTCTACCCTTCCCTTTCACTGTCTTCATAAACATCTGAACAAACAGTTGTAAAATACATCTTAATGGTCATAGTCTGGAGCCATGCACTGGTTTTGTAAGTGTGCTACTCTACGCATAGCAGAGGGTCTCTGAGGAGAGCCCTAATTAACTCCTACACAGCCCCCCTCTTATCACAGGGCCCAACAGGGGTTATTTAAGGTCCCAATCATTACTAAGATATCCAATTAGAGGCTAAAAGCTAGCAGCAACTGTGTCGTTCCCTTAGCTGAGGGGAGGGACTGCGCTGGAGTAATCCTATTTCTGTAATGACAGGGATAATATACAAAAGAGGGAGAGAGGTTGGTGGTGCACAGATATGGATTAATAAATGATGAATAATGTGAGTATGTGAAAAGGCTAATGAATCTATTTGCATATAGCGAGTAGATGAGAGGAGTGGGGGACAGGCAGAGCCGACATTGTGGCATCTGTCTTATTAAGAAACAGTCCAAACAGGATGTTAAATGAGCCTAAATAAGTGAATCAAAAGACAGCTTCAAAGTATGGATTTGGGCTGAGGGTTAGGTTTATTTATTCCTCATCTATTTTCATTAATACCACCCACTGCAGAGACGTGCCAAGGTGTACTTCACTGACTAAAAATATCCATGTAGAATCTGGGGCAAATTCATTTACATATCACACTTTCCTTTTTTAAATTCACCGTTGGCCTCACTGAGTGCTGATAAAAGCTTTGAAAGCAGCTCCAGCGCTGCAGCGTGGGGAAAATATTGTGATGGACGCTTGACAAAAAAATCTGACAGTCGAAAGCATCAAACTTTCATTTAACACATTTAACAATGGGCTGTCAGTGCAATCTCAACCCAATTACGTGTCTCCTATCAGATTGCTGCGGCTCTCTGTGGAAAAATAAAGCTGTCAAAAACATGCAAGACAATTTTCTCAAAACACTGCAATTATGGTGCTAGAACAGCAGGAGAATGGCGAAAAATGGTGGACCATCTGAAAGAAATGCTATTTGCATGATTTTATCTTTGTTGAATTGCAGTGTATGATGTGGCTGGGGCTGCATCAAAAAAATCCTCCATTTATGTAATAACCCTCTCTCTCATCAGTTCTCACAGCCTCTAACTGTCTCAGCAGGCTGCATGTGAGATGTAGAGGTCGTCCTCAAAGACACCATTTCAAAACAAACAACTGGCGACACATTCATCTCATCTCAGCAGCATTCCTTTTCCCACCTTTCTCTGAGCGGATAAGGCATTTTGTGAAAACAATTAGGTTGCTTTACATGGTCTGCATTTTCTGAAGTAGAAACTTGTTAAAACAACCTGACAAAATGATTGTTGAGATCAAGTCACAAAACCCCCTTGAGATAAAGAATACAGGGCCAAAGGTTGTGTAGTTTTATAGGGACGGCTGTGGCTCAGAGGTAGAGCGTGTTGTCCTCTAATCAGTAGGTCGGTAGTCAACGTGTCAAAGTATCCTTGGAACCCCAAATTGCTCCCAATGCTGTGCCATCGGAGTGTGGATCCATGTGAATGGTTACTGAGTAGCAGGTGGCACCTTGTACGGTAGCCTCAGCCACAAATTTGTGAATGGGTGAATGTGATATGTAGTGTGAAAGCGCTTTGAGTGGTCAAAAGACTAGCTAAGTGTTATACAAGTGCAGTCCATTCCATTCCACAAAAGTTAGCAACTCGTTTCAAATACTTAAATGTTCCCTTTGGAGTTATAGACATCTGGTAGCTGTGGAGCTGTTACTAGGCAGGTTTCCATAACACAGCACAACAGTTAAGCGACATTTTCGAAATGTCGATATAACACAATGGGAGAAGACTACGTTTCCATTGAGTAATGTTGTACGACTTCTTCTCTGGCAATAACATTCAAAGAAGCATGGTGAGCTTTATTTCAAATGCAGCCACCGCACTGGACGTCATTATTTCCAATCCAAGTCCATGTAGGCATGTTATGAAGCCATAATGGAAAGGCGAGCCCCTTATATATGGGAGTGGCCATGTATGAGGGATTTCTGGGAGGTGATAGTCCACGATTTCACAGAGGAATTGTGGATTCAAAACTTGCGAATGATCCAATCAACTTTTGAAGAGTAATGTGATGCAATAATTCCTCTTGTAGCGCCTGCTGCATCATGAGGGAGCCAGTTCCAACAAGCACATAGCCATAGCATCATGTGACCAAGAAAAGCCAAACAAGTGTTTCCATTGCAGTTTTGCAAAATATGGCTTTTTTTTAGATCACCTACAACACCACCTCATGCAAGCGTAAATGCTGTTTTGCGATAAATGGAAGTTTTTTCTAAATTGAAGTGTTTCCATCAGGCGTATTTTACATTTACATTACATTACAGGGTTCACGGAAACCCGCCTAGTGATGAGAGGCTCACTGGCTTATTTGTCTTGTGCATGTGCACATGGGTAACACAATAACAACTTCTGCAGGACAATTATTGAATGTTCACTTGTATATTTTCTTATCAGATACTGTATGAACAAAGGGCCAAGTATAATACTAATATTAATACATACTTTTACATATGTATTTTGTGTGTGATTATGTACTTATTCATTGACAATGTATTTTGACACATACTTTTCACGTGATTGGTCACATGACTGTTCACAAATATATTTAAGACAGTCTTGCAGTGTCACTTCAGTCTGACAAAGAGCTGTGTTGCTCGAAATGTTACAACTACTTTGGTGCATCAAATAAATGATAATTGGAGCCCTGCAGTGTGTGAGCCATTTTTTGCCTTTTAAGATTGCTGCATCAACTTACAACACTGATAAGGTTACAGCCTGAGAAATTCCTCCACTAATAAAATACACAGTCCTTTTTCACCGTTTTTTTCTGACCACCATTAGCCACGACTTGAGTGGGGTGGATTATGTGATTTGGGAGCCCCAGGCAAACACTGCCTTGCTTTACTTTTTTACTCTCTAACTGTGAATGTTGCAGTGGGAGAAAAAGTACTTCAAACTTTTGCTTGTATGAGTAATTCTTGAGAAAACTGCAAGCAGCAACTACACAGGCCAAGCACTCGGCCGTTTGAAAACAGGCACGTTTTAAACAGGCACGGGATAAGTTTTCTGAAGAAATTCTTAAGAGCAGTTAGTTCTTCTCCAGGTCATTTATTAAACAGGGATACTTTTGGTAATAAACAGACTTTTCCCATACATGTGCATCCTTATTTGCTGTATCATCCTGCTCTCTCCATCCATTTCTCCTCTCCTACTATCTCCTCCTGACCTGCAGCTGTGTCAACTCAATTATCTTTACCCTTCATTGCACTGTGGACATAATGTTCACCTTTCTAAAGCACACAGTCAAACTTTTCAAGGTGCTATGTTGTATTCAGATGAGACTCAGCAATATGTTAAAAGCAGTTTTAATGGTAATTTCTCTTTAACAGGCAGGAGAGAAAGCAAAGGGAGATTAAACCTCACTGACACACAGAGTAAGATTGAGCGTAAATGAATAGCAAGAGAGATGTGGGAGAGAAGAAAGGGCTTGGGAAAAAAAAGGCGGTTTGACTAACATGTGGAACCAGATTGCCATGGGAATAGCACATACAGTCAGAAAAGTCATGCCAAAAGTATAGAAAAATATAAAGCTCAGTAAGATTAGGAGAGGCTAAGATAAGAAGCAAAGATGTAAAGAAAGAGGTATAGACAGAACAAAGAGATCTGTATTTTTTGCAGGGAAAATAAAAGTCCTACAGCAGAGAAAAGGAAAATATTGTATAAGAAGCAGAGTGGAGAACAGTGGGGGCTCTGAGGGAACAGTGTGCCCTCTGACCCCTCATCTCTGGCTAAAGGGAATAATTTGACAAACAGTATCTATTGCTGCACAGATGGTGAAGCCTCAAAACAGCATAACCTACGTGATCATCACTGAGCTGTTTTCCTCATATTATACAACTTGCAGTTAACCTAATCATAAATTTGATCAGAACTGCCACCTGTGGTTGTGTCAGCGCAGCAAGCTTGTTATAAATGTTGCTTTTAAAGGTACAGTGTGTCAGATTTAGGGGGATATATTGGCAGCAATGGAATTTAATACAATAAATATGCTTTCAATGGTGTATAATCACCTGAAAATACGAATCACTGTGCTTCCATTACTTTAAAGTGAGTCGTTTAAATCTACATAGGAAGCAGATCATAATTTATAGAGATCACAGAGTTGCACTTCCATGTTTCTACAGTAGCTCAGAAGGGTCAAATCAAACACTGGCTTCAGATAGGGCCATTCACCTTTTCACATTTCTGCGTTGGCCATAGTAGTAAGAGGACCAACTGCAAAGAGCAGTTACATTGTTTGGGTTTCTAGGGTTGGACTTGGGTTTTTTGTTTTTTTTTTTGAGGGAGAGAGGAAGCAATCTTTGTGGATAACTCAACTCGTGGAGAAAACGAGTCTTAAAGAGTCAGAATGTCTGGATCTTAAGGAAGTATTTCACCGATAAACAGAAAGCCCCCACATAAAACTAAGCTATCTCTTCAGTAAAAAGACACAAATGCTTTTGAAATTGGTGCTACAGAGAAAAGAGAGAAAAAGTGTGTTGCTCAATAGGTAGAAAACCTACAACTACTAGAGCACTATGTGCTTGACATATTGTGGAATGGTCCATGTGAAACAATGGCAACCGCCAGATCTGGTATTCCACTGGTTTACCACAATTCATCTATACATTCTACTCACACTCTTTTGATACAAAGCAGGTCGAAAATTAGCAAAATGTCCCTTTAAGTTATCAGAGCAAGAGGGGGACTCAACATTAGCATGTGCTGGACAAGCTGCTCACAGCAACATGCATAATTCTGCTCACAGTAAAGACCTCCTGAAGGTCTGGATCAGAAAAAGGTGAGTACAAATTAACTTATGAGAGAAAAGAGCTGAGCATGTTGTAGGTGAGCAGCCCGTCCCTGAGATGCCAAACCACATCTGAGATTTACTGATTTGTAACATGCAACTGCTTTATTCCTAGTCTGTTTGTTATGGTGAGGAAGAGACATCTGTGGATAATTCTGCTCCCGATAAAAACCTCCTGAATAATGACCATAATAATGAACTGAATGAATTCTAGCTAGGAGAAGTTTTGGGTGGTTACAATTTGCAATTCACCACTAGATGCAACAAAATCCCCCTAAAATTTTACATACTTTGCCTTCAAAGGTTAAGAGGAGGATCCAGAGAGTTGTACTCACCGCCTGTTTAGTTTTAGAGATGTCCTCCATCTGGACATGCAGATCTTCAATCTCCACCTCCATGGATTTACGAGCTTTAACAGCAGCCGCACTGGTGAACTCAGACTCCTCCAGCTGGAGTACACACAGAGATTTAGAAAAATGTATCAGCTTATTAACCTCAGAGTAACAAAATGTACTGATTTAAGTTAGTAAATCATATGCGCAGCCTCTTTACTATAGGGCTGCACCTAACAATTATTTTTTAACAATTAATCTATCCATTATTTTTTCGATTAATCGATTAATTTATTGATTCTCTTTTTATTGATCTAACTATTATCTTTTTATTACTCAAAAAATATAACAACAAATTTACTGAAAATAACATTTTAAAACTTGTAATACACTGCAGGGCATTATTCTCCAACAAAACATAGCCCAGTCGTAGCTGGTAATCTGTGTTTTACAGTCTGATATAAAGTCTCTCCAAAAACAAAATAATGCAAGAGCGTGTTCCACTCCACAGGAATGTGGCGCAATCTACATTTAGCAATCCAACAGAAAAATAAAAAAACAATTTAAATTCAAGTCACTTAACAAAACAGTTACTCTTTGTTACAGTAACAAACGTCAAATCTAGCAGTCCAACAAAAACATCTTACAGTAAAATTAGTGCAATTTGAATAACACTATAACTTAAATAAATAAATGTGGAAATACATAAATAAATAAAATAAATAAATAAATAACTGTAGAAATAAAATAATAAATAAATATATGTATAAATAAAGAAATGTAAAAATACAGAAATAGCCTTTTTTATTACCAAAATGCCCTTGTTTTTTCATTTATTTGTGTATTTAATTATTTATTTATACATTTATTTATTTATTTATACTTATGTCATTTTTTGTTCTCCATACAATACATCCAGCGCTGCTCACGCTCTCACTACGTGCGCTGTGTGAAACGGTGCGACGCATCAACGCACGTTACGTGAATCGACGGATTCACGTAATCAATTACATCAATTATGTTGACCTGTCACCCTAGCCATACTTTACTATACCATCAGCTGATTCTGGATACTGAAAGACAGCAGCCACCGTCTGTTTACCCTGCTGCCATCTGGAAAAAGATACAGAAGTATCCACTGCTGAACCACCAGACTATGGAGCAGCTTCTTTCCCCAGGCTGTGGGACTCCTCAACTCCTCGTTCAACGCCAAAAAGATATAGCAAGATTAAGGGTCAACTTTAATTCATTTTTTTCTTAAACCACGTTTAAGACCTTGTACTTTGTACCTTGCGCAGGAAAGGTTGACATATATTGTTAAAGGTAAACAAAAAGAGTTTGTTTGCGTTTGGGACTCATTTATGTCCTTCTTGGCCGATAAAACATATATCACCGACTAAAAAGGAAATGTTACACGGATAAACACGAAAGTATTGATCCTACCATTTAATTATTTCATTTTATCTCATTTTATTTCATTACTTTCATGTTGTTTATATATCTTTACTATTCTATTTTTTCATTTATTTTTAAAAATTTTCTTCTTATTATTGTTATTATTATTATTATTATTGTCTTTGATGTTCTGGAGAACCAGTTTCTCAAAGCAAAAAATATTATTATTATTATTGTTATTATTATTATCATCATCATCATCATCATCATTCTCTTCTTATTATTATTATTATTATTATTATTATTGTTGTTGTTGTTGTTATTGTTATTGTTATTATTTGATTTAATTATTTATGTATTTTTGTTAATTTACAATCTGTAATCATTGTTTTTGTCATTGTTCATTTTATTTTCTTTGTCTGTGGTAATGTGTGACTGTTTAAAAGGGATATATTTTTATACACAGATGAACATGTTTACACTTTGAATTTTAATAAAAATATTGTTAGGAAAAAATAAACAAAAAAAAGGCAAAGGTCATGTCAGTGACAGTGTTCCAGGAGCTATATGCTCATTCAAACTCCTTATGATTGGTCTCTAAACAGATCATGTCTCTGTCCAGTAGCTGCATCTCACGACCCTGTTTGGGTCCAAGACAGTGTTACATCATTATACACAAACAAATGGGGTAGAAAAACGAACATGCATACTTAGATAAAAACATCAGTAAGTGTCATAATGTGCGTTTTTTTTTTGTATTTGGTGAAAGGATTTTTCAGGTAGCCCTCTGAAACCTGCATTGACATCAATTTTATTGTGCTGCTCTCCGACACCTTTTACAAATATTTAAGCAATTGGAACCTGATTAAAGTGGTTTCATTTCTGTCAAAAGTTGAGAAAAAGGCAATGAGCAATGTGGCCAGAAAGGTCTGGCAAAATAAGAAATAAGTAGATTTGGAAAAATATCCTTTAAAAGGCTACACAGAGCTATATTTCCATTTATTATTATAATACATCTTAAATTATTTTACAGAATAAAGAAAGTTTTTGAGCATTTTTTAGGTCACTTTCCCTTTTCTTTTACTTTTTTCTAAATTTTTGTTTGTTTGGAGGTGTTTTTCTAATTATCAGTTCAATTTTTCTTGTTCTTTTTACTAATTTCTTGCTAATTTCTTCTTACACTGCTCATTGCTTTCTTAGCATGTTTTTGAAAAGAAAACAAGCTGATTTGCTGATGTTGTAAAGGATTTAAGTTGAAACAACAAACATATGATGGGTTATAGTGTGATTATTTCTGTCCGCCCCATTGACTCCAATAGAACTGACACCAAAGTCTGGCTCCTGGACCAATGTCCCTGACCTTTCCCTCTTTTTAGTTTCCTGGATGTTATCATAGCCAATGCAGAAAAAAATGCTTATTTCTTCACCGTGAACAGTCTCATTAAAAATAAATAATAGGCTATTTGGAAAAAAAGGGACACGCTGTCCAGTCCTGAGAGTGAGGCTACTGCCTGGCAGTTTTTCAGTTTTCTTATTTTGTCCAAACTGAATCTCAGTCTCCTCTGGTGTGCACAGAGCAGTGACTAACCCACTGTCATCCTGTGGAGGTGAGGAGTTAAAAATAAACCCTCTGTGCAGACAAAGCACTGGCAGCTGCTGATTCTGAGGTCAGACAGGATAGACATCTACAGTATCTTAAACATGACGCATCATTATTGTTGAATAAAACACCAGGAACTAAGCATCAATCAGTCTGTAGGAGGTAAGCCTGTATGTGTATGATTTCTTTTTCTTACCTGGTTTTTGAGCTGCTGGGCGATCTCCCTCTTGCTGGGTGCATTGTTCTTAATGTGGTCCAACATGATCTGTGCGTCAGCCAGCAGAGCCTTGGTCCTCTTCAGGTCCTTCCTCAAACGCTTCTCACCAGTTTCTATGTCACCACTTCTCACCTGGAACACAGGAACAGTTAGGTTTTGTTACAATTTAAAGGACCAGGTCTTACATTTAGTAACACATAAAATTAAACTTACACACACAGTTTAAGAGTTTGCGCAATATATGATGGAAAATCATCACCTCCATTTCTGTCAAGCCATTACATTTAAAAATGTACAGTTTTTGTTTTGATATTACTGATGGAAATAAACTTTTAAGAACACCAGTAAAGCATTAAATGACATAATTAACATTGGTGTGTGTATAAAAAAAGGGCTTCTTTAACCCTCAGGGCCCGCTTTATTTAACTCACACTCACATTGCTCCAAATGCACTTTTCCTAATCAGTCTTTAAAAAAATATTATATATTAATATTATTTTCTTCTTTCACTGAGTTGTTTATAACCAACATCAGCCCTATTCATAAATATCAGATATTAATTAATTTTTAGAATTTTAACCTTATGTTTTTAGATGAAACAAAAAAACTGCCTACCTGCTGAGTAGAATTTTTTTTTTTTTTGATGAGCACAGCCTGGAATATGTCAATGATTTGCAGCAACACTGAATGTATAGCATGTAAATTCTCCATATGCCAAATATGGTAAAAAGCCCAGAATGACACCCAGAAATAATACAATGCATGTTTTTATGTTTTGGTGGCTGTGGGATAAATAATACATTTTTTTAAAAAAATTAAATTTAAATTTAAAAAAGTCGTTTTTTAATTTTTTTTTTTTTTATTTTTCTATCATTTTTTGCCCTTAACACTATGACTGTAAACAATTTTGGTTACGCATTGTATTTTAGACATATTGTAGGAGCTGAGCTGGAAATTCCAAGATTAAACAAAAATACACAACTTGCCAAAATATATGCATGAACACAGCCAAAATTATCAAAAAAATAAGAATGGAAAGTGTGTAAAATGTGCCAAACATTCCCTAAGGTGAATTTATTTGGACATAAGACATAAAATAAACTGAATATTCCCCTCTCTTTACATAATAAGAAAATATTACCAGCATAGTTTAACACAACAAGGTCAAACATTGAATTTCTTTATAGTCGTTTGACAAGAATTTAAATCAAATCTCCGTCAGTCAAAGTCCTTGCAACTCTGGAAAAGAATTTTAGAGATTGGGGTGACCATCTCTTTTCAGATTTTACCTTAACCCTTTGAAACGTGAGCAAATTGGCTCGACCCAAAATGACCCAAAATTGAACAAGAAATTTGTAAAAAAGTACAAGACTTGAAAGTTAGTATTTAAAAAAAAAGCTATAAAAAAATAAATAAAACAAGTTAAAACAAGGAAATGGCCTGTAAAACATGCTTGAAAATTATTATATTTTTGTTACAGAATTTTAAATATGTCATGATAATTACCTATGATCATTGTTTTTTCCTTGCTTTTTTTCCCACCAAGACATTTTTCCCTTTCATGCAATCTGTGAAACATTTCTTGCAATCTGTGGAACATTGCTTTTTTTCCCCTTTTTTGAAAGAAACTCTGTTGACAAGATTTTAGGGACCAAAAGAACATCATGTTTGGAGATGACAATATAGTAGACAGTAAACAGAAACTCTCCTCCTCTGTTCCCTGGATGTAAACTGAAACATCAGTCTTAACTTAATCAATAGTAATCACTCTCTAATTGCAGTTGGTAAATATCACATAAAGATTTGATTCAGTCTGTTTAGGTGAGTCATTTCAATTATACAGAACACCCACATCTCCCCCCACTTACCTCAGCAGCAGTAGGGCTCCAGCTTTAGAGCAAATATCATTACTGACATACTGCTGCTATCAAACCCTGAATATATCAAATGTGCATTTGACATGACATGAATGTATCAAGGAAACAAACAGATACACAGATTGAGTCCTGTAGGAAGTCCAAACTGACTGATTTCACTTTTTAGAGGAATATTGCAGGACATCACATCAAGGTTTTTTTTTCACATGTCCTATTAAAGGCCACGTTTAGATGAGAATGGCCCTTCTAAAAACGGAAAAGTCTTTCCTTGGTGTTTTTAAAAAAATCTGTGTTCAGATCATCCAATCATCGTGTACATGGATCCACATAAACAACTGAAAACGCTGTAGTATGCATGCCAGGCCAGGAGTTGTCGGTGTAACTTTGTATTGACACACCATAGAAGAACACCACGCACCAGCGCATAAAGGTGGTCTTCTACAGAGCGGTGAGTATAAACAAACAAGAAGATATGGGGAGCGCACCCATGAGATCTGACTGTGATAATAACCTCAGTAGAGTCAGCAGCACAAATTGTTATTGTTGTTCTCCAACTTGCACAAGGCTATTTGTCTGAATCATAATACTGTGACATCACTGTTCTCACAGCGCATTGCAAGTTTAAACTGTCACAGACAGGGTAGCGTTTTTTAAAAATGACACCTTGGAACCCAGTTTCAAAAGTTTGTGTTTTTAGGCTCCCAAAATGCTGCTGTCTTGTAAACTAAAGGGCAAACTACAATACAAGGTTAACGTGTCATGCAAGAACTTTTGTCATGTAAATGGCCCCTAAGATCCTGTTCCAGTTCTGACCATGGAGTGTATACAGAAATGGACAGCATGACAGCTCGCTTTAAGTGAGCCAAAACATATCAATCACTCCTGGTGGCTGGCTGCAGTATTGCTCATAAACCTCGCCCCATGGGTCAAACTAAAAACTTAAAGTACACATCAAATCAATACAAGGTTTAGGTAGTTGTTATCACTCTGATGTTTGTTCAAGTGTTTGTTTTTCTGTTAAGTTTGGTTTCAGTTAGTTAATTGATGCTATAAAAAAGGATTTGGTTGATGTGCAAATTGAGGGCTCTACGATCAGTGACACTTCTAGGGATTGATCAGACAGCAGGAACCTGATACAGCAGAGATCACTACTGTGTAGACTGTTGCTCCAAATGAATTCACCAGTGCAAGATTGCAGCGGCCGTATCCAGGACATTTTGGCTTTATTTTTGGAGGAAGTATATATAGTCATTGGTTCCAACAGAAACACAGTGGGGTTACCTTGTCCTGTGCTGACAGAAACTTTGACTCCAGCTCTCTCTTCTCTTTCAGCACCTTCTGCTTCTCATCGTACTCCTCTTCAAGCTGGACTTCCATTTGCTTCAGCTGGAGACACACAAAAACAGTAAGAGCGATCGGTGAATTCATAGTTCTGTCTGACCACACAGGGAGTACTTCATGTAGGGCACACACAGTTTGGCACATGGCAGCTGTCCTATGACAATAATCGATTAATTTAATAGGTATACAACACTCAAGATAATTGGAAATGTTGACCTGCTTGTGCGACAAGTCAGTAGGATTCATCCTCTATGGACCATAAATGTCTGAACCACATTTCATTGAAATCTATGGAACAATTGTGGAGATACCTCAGTTAATTGGGTCAAATAGTAGAGTAAGAACTACAAACTGATCATAGTTGCTGAATATTAAAACATTACTGGTAAAAACAGCGTCCAGTCTACAGTGACTTGTATGTTCACATACTTTGAATGTATAAAACTCAGCAAGGTTTTTGTTGAGGTTAACAAGGCCTGACTTAAAATGTACAATTTACACAAAAACAACGGGTCTGTTTCCTTCATGTATGTGTTCAGCATAATCCATTATCAAATACTATGTCATTATGTAAATGTCACTGCCACACAGTGTAGAGCCAACACTCCAGCTTGTGTAATTGTAGAAAAAGCTAATTATGCGTGGGCTAATGAGGGCTCAACTGGTGGAGGGCAGTCAGCACCGGCATCGCAAAACAAATACAAAACAGCATTAACAGCTATATTAACATCTAGACTAAAGATGCACCCAGATTCTAACAGCAAACCATTCAGTCACTCTGCCGCCTACACGAACAACAACACACAAACAACAACACACAAACATTCTACTCCACTGCCTACACACCGTGTTGATATCATGTGGCAGTGAGACCAGTTATGGGAGCCATTATGCTGACATATGAACCAGTGTGACTCCAGAAAAGTCACATCAATTACATCTAATTATTCATGTAAATCTTACAAATGCATTTAGAAATACAGTTGAAAAAATCTGTTGTACGTGTTTGTGTATGCACATAAAGGCCAGGGATGAAATTGCCTGTACTATAATGGCTCACTGTAAATTAAGCACAACATACATTTCATCAGAGCATAAGCCACAAAACATGTCATACAAACCACTCTGCTACTCAGAGGTTCCACTTTTTAACTATACTGCTGTTTTAATTCACTCATTCCAATCCTTCTCCTTTCCAATGCCTTTGCTGTTGAGTTACTGACAGTAAAAGCTTCAGTTGGTAACTTTTATGAAAATGACTTTTTGTTTGCTAAAACTTTCACTTTATTCTGAAAAAGATACATGAGACTAGGGTTGGGCTTTAAAATACGGCTTTAATATAATATCACTATATTTTAAGGCCATATTGCAATACACAATATATATATATATCGATATTTTTAAATGTCATTTAAACTAACTACTATAAACTACTAAAATACAAAATTATTTTATGAGGTACAGTTACTATAAAGTTAAATGAAGAGCAATTTGGGGTTCAGTATCTTGCCCAAGGATACTTCATCGTGTTGGCTGAAGGAGCCAGGGATCAAACCACTGACCCTTCAATTAGCAAACAACCCACTCTTCTTCTGAGCCACAGCTGCTTTACCTGCTGCTGGGCTTTAAATGTGAAATATCTGTGCAGGAAGTGTTGAGTTGTATTGACAGCAGCTTAATAGTGAACAAGCAAGGTGGGAAACCCTGGCTGTTTAAGGTGAATAAAAACTGCACTGTGTAAGAGAAGAGACAGTGAGCACAGCAAAGTGGTGAGTGTGACGTGACTATAATGTTCTACTGATGGAATAAGTGTTGCGTGAACAAGAAGGAAGTGTGGAGTTTGTATTAAACAATCAAAAGCAAATTAAAGCAAGAGCAGATCAGAACATTCAGGGATGTGTCTCAGTGACATATGAGCATTTATAGAGTAGGAGTTATCATAAATATTGGCCTGTCTCTAATATAAGCCTATTTTATCCAAAGGTGCATTGGAGGTTGGGTTGATAAAATGGGACTTCCTACAGTCATGAGAAATGATCAGTTTTCTTTCTGGTGGTTCTAAACTCTAGTATGAAGACATTATTGCAGATTTTTAGGAGCTTGACACATACTACAAACTATGAATCAGAATATCACAGCCTTTGCAACTTTTCTTTTTTTTTTCATGTGACTTGCCCTTTAATAAGTATTTGATTGTCATTGTGCACTGATATAGACCAGCTGTGAGCTATTAAAACTCAAGAAAAATTTATTCAAGCAGAAGACACCTGAGAGACACAGCAAGGTAAAATGGTTAAAATAGTGGCTCTGAACAGGAAGCCCGGGATGTGAATTTCTATTTAGGATTTCAATTATTGGTATATCCTTGTCTTTTTTTTTTAATGAACCTTTATTCAACCCGAGGAACCTCTTGAGATTAAAAATCTTTAATGTTTATGTAGCATTTTTGTGTTTCTAAACGTTTCCCTAAATAATACAGCCCAAAGTCCAAGCCAAAGGGAGCTCTCTCTGCTCCTAAGCTGCCTGAAACAGCTCATTTGAGTTTCAGTGTTTACTTCTGTGATAATGTAACATCGCAATGTAATAA
The DNA here is from genome assembly GCF_008729295.1 of Plectropomus leopardus. Classification (NCBI taxonomy): domain Eukaryota; kingdom Metazoa; phylum Chordata; class Actinopteri; order Perciformes; family Serranidae; genus Plectropomus; species Plectropomus leopardus. The sequence continues at coordinate 35,566,651 of NC_056467.1, forward strand.
ATAGAATATAATGTGCATTGAGAGAGCCAGCTGACCAATCATAGTAGACTGGGCTTCTTGGGAGGTGGGACATAAGCTCTGAGTGTTTCAGTCAGAGGTGCTACAGCAGAGGTCAGTAAGAGACACATCACGTGCTTTTCAAACATTAAAGTATGTAAACCTATTCCAGTAGACCCCCAAAATATAAATATGATTCCCAAAATGAGCATCATAGGGCCTCTTTAAATCTGTCTGCATAAGATTCCACATATATGGAGCTGCATACATAAAAGCTCTTTTGCCAAACTCTGTACGAAACCTAGATGTGGACCTCTTACTTCTAGTCCTTACCTTTCTGTGCCTGGCAGAACACATTTTACACCTGTCTCCCCTGACATAAAAAGTAAAGTGACTGCAAACTTAAATAGTTGTATTAGCATGTGTGCATGTAGTGCACATGCTGAGCGTCCTCACCTTCTTGCTGCAGGACTGTCTGATCTCCTCCACCTCATCGTCTTTACTCTCGATCTCCTTGGAATGAGTCTGACGCAAACGCTCCATCTCCATCTCCAGACGAAGCTTGGCCTGAAACAAAAACAGACATTTTACACCCTGCTCTCACTTCGCTTAAAGGAATTCTTACCTGATCTTCAACCTTATATCCATATATTATTCATCTGCGTGCATATGTCCACAGTAGTTGCTGGTGTTCACTGTATTACTAATAAACTGTCATGTTCTCACACTGGAGGAACTACAGGGAGCTGGCTAAGAAAGCTTTTGCTCTCTGTTTCTCTGTCTGCGAGCATCACTACAGCTCAGTCTGCTGCTGGAGCTTTAAAGAAAAAACAAAACAAAACAAAACAAAACAAAACAAAACAAAACAAAACAAAACAAAACAAAACAAAACAAAACAAAACAAAACAAAACAAAACAAAACAAAACAAAACAAAACAAAACAAAACAAAACAAAACAAAACAAAACAAAACAAAACAAAACAAAACAAAACAAAACAAAACAAAACAAAACAAAACAAAACAAAACAAAACAAAACAAAACAAAACAAAACAAAACAAAACAAAACAAAACAAAACAAAACAAAACAAAACAAAACAAAACAAAACAAAACAAAACAAAACAAAACAAAACAAAACAAAACAAAACAAAACGAGACCTAAAGTTTACATGGTGATCTTTATGGATAAGTTAACACAGTTTATGTCAGGCTGTGGTGACTGTTGATGGCTGTCCAGCTAATCTAGATGGAAGCTCCTAGCATTACAGGGCATTAGCATCTCCTACTTTGTGCCCACATTATGCTTCGTTGGACGAGTAAAGTGGAGTTGGACAATGCCATAAATGCACTTGCACTTTAGGCAATGTGTTAGAGATAATTTAAATAGGGACCATTGCTGCATTTTTCCCAAATTGTTTTCAGATATTAAACTAAGCCTGTCTTTGTTTTATAATTGTTATCAGCAATACAATTGTAGTGTGTGACTTTATAATATTTTAAAACAGCCTGAGCCTATAGTAGCCAGAGTTCTTCCTACTGTCTGAGGTAATGGTCGGTATAATATTACTGTAGGGCAGTGACACTCAACTTGTAGCCCGTGGGCCAAATATGGCCCCTGATAAAGTGCCAGGTTCTTAATCCAAAAAAGTGCCAGTGGAGGATCCCCTTCGCCACCCAACAGAGGTTCTATTACCTAAAATCCCAGAAAAGTCCTAAAATCCTAGAAACACCCTAAATTACTAGAAACATACTAAAATCCTAGAAATGTCGTAAAATCCTTACAAACCTAAAATCAAAGAAATATAAAAAAAAAAAAAAATACAAGCAAAGTCCCAAAATCCTAAATATGTCAAAAATCCTAGAAAAGTCTTAAAATCCTAGAAACATACTAAAATCCAAGAAATGTCCTAAAAATCCAAGCAAAGTCCTAAAATCCAAGAAATGTCTGAAAATCCTCAAAACTTGAAAATCCTAGAAATGTCAGAAAATCCTGGAAACATCCAAAAATCCTAGAAAAGTCCCAAAATACTCTCCTTAAATCCAAGATGTCCTAAAATCCTAGAAACATGTATGGGGCTGCTGTGACTGGCCCCTGGCCTCCTAGTAAGTAAGTTGAGTATCCTTGCTCTAAGATCATGGTATCAGTATAATATTACTGTAGGGTATGTAATCTGTGAAGGAGACAATCCTGCAATAAGTATGCAATTTATCTTAGCAACAGGCAACAGACATCCTGCTCGTAGACCTCCATGGAAAAGCATCATAAATTTGGATTTTCCTGCAGTTTTATTTCAATTTATGCAGTTATAACTTAAAAAATGGCAACGATGTGCATGGCATAAATGTAACACTGATTCGAGGTATCCTGAAAGAATAGAGAATTTAGTGTAGCCACAACCCTGCTGGCATCTGGAAAAAAATCCCAGAAATATCTGTTGTTGTAGCACCAGACTGCGGAGCAGCTTCATTCCCCAGGCTGTGATACTTAAGGATGGGGATCGTTAATTTTTAGTGACATTGAAACTATTACTGAGACTCCTTAACGATCCAAGGTACATTTCTATTATATAGCGGAAAGACAACCATACATTTTTAACAAAACTGGTTTTACTGTCACTTTCAGTCATGTTTTTAGTGATTAGTAAATAAATTATTGTATTTTAATTTAAATATTTACTTTGAAAAATCTTGTCATCAGTAGTTTTAATTATGTATTATTATGTATGCAAATAAGATGAACAAAGCTCATGATGGAGCATTAAACAGGTTGTAACTCCATCTCTACTATCTATTCTATATTGCTGGGAAAATAACTTTCTCACCCAAACAACTGTATTATTCAAGTTTCTTGCCAAAAACTAAATTTTCTTTTTCTTGATGTTACATTTGATCACATCATGATGATGCTTTACTTACCTTTGCTTAACAGTTATTTTTTTCCTGAGCCGCCCCTGAACACATCACAATGGAACCTTACACAACCTTGTTTTTTTATTCTGCCAATTTCAACTCAGATTATTATTTTTTATTGACGGGACCTGTTACAAAGTTTGGATGTGCTTACCAGTGCTGCTTTGAGTGAATGATGATGAAGACTGTGCTGGCTGTGACACAGAAGCAGCAGCAACAGCTGACAGAGTTGAAGGACTTTTTTCTCCCCTGAAGAGTCGAAGGCTCTGCATTTAGGTTTCATTTGATGTACAATCGATGTATGCGGACTAGTGATTGGATTTAATAACATGATTCAACTCAAGATGTAATGTTACGATCCATGAGACTCCATGGCGGTATCGATGAGCTTAAAAACCTTAATGATTTTCTGGTTTTGAGAAAAGCAGAACCGGGATCTCAATAAAACCAGGTTTTGATCCCCACCCCTCGTGATACTCCTAAACTCCTCCTTCAACTCCAAATGATGTAGCAGGATTAGGGACACATTTTAATTTGATGAATCTACCTTGTACCTTGTATTTTATCCTGTTCCCTATACCTCACATAAACATAGCAAATTGTCTTGAGATTAAGCTGTGTTGCAAACCACACAGTCAGCTCAATGTAAAGAAGATAAACAAGGATGTCCACATTTGTTCTAAGGTAAGGCAACACAGTGTTAGCGAAATCTGCTGCAAAGTGACAAGTGCACAGAACCTCATACATTATGTCGGCAACATCGTGGTTAACGTCACCTTGCAACAAACCAAGGTAGTTAATACCCACTAGCATTATGGCCAACTTCAGCTATGTAATGTTAGCTCATTATTTCATCTGTTCAAATTAGTCTGAGTACTTTTGTTCTTTGACAAGATTGGACGTCACTGTTAACTAAAGCAAAGGATGTAGATAAAGTCCACTGAACTGAAAAGCATTAACGTTAGCTTAGCTGTAATGTTAAAAAGAAAGCAAAGGCTGGCTAATGCTAACACCACAGCATAGTGAAGACCCTTAGATGGCTTCTCTGTGAAATAATGAGCTTCTGTTCCCAAAACTTCTGTATAGTATCATACATTTTGACACTGACAGCTGCCATCGTTAGTTTAGGCAGCATGCCGACTGTTTGAGTGAGCTATGGGGCTTAACAATAGGTTAATCGTGCAAAGTAATGTAACGTTTACTGCCATAAACTACATTTAAGGTACTTGTTTTCATTTTTATGTGTTACTATGCGTGACCTCAGTGAGAACTCCACTTGTTTTATTGTCTATTAGAGTAGCATGTAGCCCTGCTTTAACTAACTTAATAGCTTCCAGCTAGGTGGGTGCATTTCAACAAATTAGGTCGCACCAGACAGAGGCCTTCTATTGAGCTTCAAAAAGGCCCTTCAGAAACCAACGTGTGATGTCACTGACACTACGTCCATTATTTAGAGTCTATGAGTGGGAGTACTGTGCTTTGTCTGTACCTGCTCCAACATCTGGATGGTGCCGGCCTGCTCGTCCAGCTCTTCTTCCTGATCCTTCATCTTGGCCTCCATGTCCCGAAGCTGCTTCCTCACCTGAATAATAAAACATACAAAAATAGTCGAAGAGAGTATGTAATATGCATATACACGTGATAAAATACAGTACGGCTAAGCAATATATCTCTATTATATCAATATATCAATATTGTGATAGGAGACTAAATACCATCCTTGATCATAAAAATCATAAGTGTTGTCTTTTTCTGGTTTTAAAGACTGCATTACAGAGAAGTGATGTTTTTATAGGAGACTAGATGTCCTGAAGAACTACATTTATAATGGAGCTGCTGTAGCACTGAAAGTTCTATAAATGTACAAAAAAAAAGAAAAAGTGGCAATAAATACAGTAACACACAAAGACGAATCATTAAAGAGGAAGAAAGAAAGAAAGAAAGAAAGAAAGAAAGAAAGAAAGAAAGAAAGGAGACCTTGGCCAGTGATGCCTCATCCTTGGATTCCTGGGAGTTGAGGTCCTGCAGCTCGGCTTCCAGCTGATCCACCTTCAGTTTGACCGCGCACACCTCCAGGTCCTTGTCCTTAAGGACATGACATTACAGTCAGAACACAGAGAAGGGGACAGGCAGCCAGTTACAGTGTGAACATGGAACAGGAACACACACACACCTCATGATGAACAATTATTTACTCAGCTCAGCAGGTACTAGCTACAAGGTGTAAACACACACACACAAACACACCTACAGAAAAATATTTCCAGAACGTGGGCTCATAATAAAACTCAACACATCTAACAGACTCCTGCTGAGTGGACAGACGCAGTGCAAAGCTGAAGACCTTTTTAACAGACACTATTAAGATCCACAAGTTTCCACAGACAAAAGATAGATGTTCAATGAAAAGGGAATGTATATACAATATTGCACAAGCTTTGCCTATTTATAAACTGGGTTCATACACATTTTACTGATAAATTTCCATGATTTTGCCTTGATTTTGAGGAAAATGTTTGAGACAACACATTCTCTGAAACGACCATTGATACTCCTTATTGGTTCTCTTTCATTACTATATAATTGCATTTTAAAAATATATATATACTTTTTTTTTTTCAAATAATGAATTCAGAACAGGATTATAAATGAATATGCAAATATAATTGAGGAGCTGTTTGTTATTTATGAGAGGGGAGGGGATGGTGCAAAAAGGGGAAAGCATGTCAAATAATATATCTGGGGGGGTTATCTAAAGCACAATGGAGGGACCGATGTTTTTTATTTTTTATTTTTCATGGTTTTCATGGCTGTATGAACCCTGTATAACATTGATGAAGTGGTCATAACTGATATGTTGGATTTAATTAGTTAATTTAATATAACTTATTAACACCAGGGGCACATAAAATTAAGCGCAAATTAATTTTAAGCATTAGTGTAAACACAGCTACAACCCTGAGTCATAATGTTTCCATTCCACCTAGAACCTCTTTATGTATGTCAGATTGGTTAACTGTTCACTTTCCATTCTGATCAGTACTTTTTCCCCCATGATATATATTTTAAGATTGACCCCTCCAATAACTGACAATGCAGCTGTATTTTGAGCACTGTCTCATTACATATTAAGTAACTCATCTTTAGCACTGATAGATTTGGCAGACTGACAGAACTTAACGTCTGGCACTGGTGACTCAGGAAGTTAGCAGGAGACAGAGGGAGGTGAATGACTCAGAGTGTCACTGGGTGGACCTGTCAGACCAGTCAAGCAAACAGTATGGGGCTGAACAAATATGGGTTTTTTAAGGCAAAGTTTACTTAAAAAGTGTTTTCTTCTAGTTTCTATTAGGTTAATCTTTTGTGTACACTCATGGTTAGATGGAGTAAATGCAGAGGTTACAGTGTGTGAAATTGTACTTTATGCATGAAATAAATACAGTAATGACATAAAATGTGAATGAACTATTCTAAAGGAAGAGGAGAACCATTTTTTTAAAGATTTCAAAAGTTATTGCAGTGTGCAGATGCCTGTTTGAATCTGTCTGGATGTTGCTGGATTTTGTATGTTTAGGTCTGTTGTAGGTTTGATAAGAATTGACATTAGCGTTGCAACTATCAGTGATGAATTCATAATTCATTTCACAGATTTTCTTTTAACATAAACGTAAAAACGTTTGACAATTAATCATGGTTAAGCTCATATCCCATATATTCTCTTTGTCTGGTTCCATCTTCATGAATTTGATTATTTGCTGCTTTTCCTCATTTTATATTGTTACAAATTTCTCCAGACTTTAGATTGTTGGTAATCAATAAAGCAATCGTGAAAGTTTTAATATTTTTACTTTAAATAGTAGTGCTGGAAGTGAAAAACCAACAACTTACTAGATTTTTTTAAGGAGCTTTTCAACCAAAAAAAAAGTCTTCCCAATATCAGTCTTAAGACTTAAATCTCAGAGAATTCTAAATTATTCTCAGAATATTACCACCTTCCCTTTGCCTATAATGGCCCAATTATGCTGTTGAATAAATCTGTATGTCATTACACGAATAAAAACAAAAAACATATCACATGAGTGATTTGTGACACAAGGCGGGTTTCCATTACAGAATTGCCCAAAACTTAAGCAATATTTTAGAAATGTCGATAAGCCACAATTGTGAGATGACTGTGTTTCCACTGAGTGATGTCCTGTGACTTCTCCTCTGGTGATAACATTCCAAGAAGCATGGTGATGGATGTTCAAGCATAAGCAGCTTTATTTCCTTTGCAGCCACCACATTAGCCGTCATTATTTCCAATCCAAGGCCACGTAGGCATGTTATGGAGCGATAATGGAAAGACGAGCCCCTTATACGTGGGAGTGGCCACGTATGAGGGATTTCTGGGACCTGATAGTCTACGATTTCACAGAGGAATTGTGGATTCAAAACTTCTGGATGATCCACTCAACTTTTAAAGAGTTATATGATGCAATAACAGCTCTTGTAGCGCCTGCTGCATCATGAGGAAGCCAGTTCCTACTGACAAGCACATAACCATAGCATCATGTGACCTAGAAAAGCCAAAAAGAGTGTTTCTATTGCAGTTTTGCCAAATATGCCTTTTTCGGATTGCCTGAAATACCACCTCATATGAGCTTAAAAACTGTTTTGTGATAAATAGGATTTTGGTTTTTTTTGTTTTTTTAAATGACATGTTTGCATTAGGTATATTTTATATTTGCATTTTCCATTTGCGGAATTTGAGGGTTAATGGAAACGGGCCTACAGACTGGAGCACACAGGAACAAACCTCCAGCTGCTGTCGGAGGCTGAAGGCATCTCCACTCAGCATGTCTTTTTCTCGGGCCAGTTTCTCCCTCAGGGTCCTCTCCCTCTGCACCTCCTCTTGGGCTGCACTCAGCTCACTGTCAAACCTGCACACACATGTACACACACCCCACTGACTAATGCTGGCAAAACATTCTAATGAAGCCAAAACGACAGTTACTGATGACGCGGGAGGCAAGATTCAGCATGCATATTCAACTATACATATGCATGCATACCCCCCCCCCCCTCTTTACACTTGTTGTATTGTTACAGCAACACCACTGGGCCCTACACAGCCTGAGGAACACGTCACAATGAGGTAATACGACTGTGTGAAGTCACATGTATCTGCAGACATCTGCTCAAACACGCGTGTGTGTGTATACTGACTTCCTCTGCTTCTTCTCCAGGTCGTGGTTGCGGCTCTGTTGGCCCTCCAGGTGAAGCTTGGTGTCCTGCAGTTCGCCGTCAGTCGTTGGGTTTTCTTCTTCAGCTGCTGGACGTTTCGCTGGGACTCGTCGTTATCGGCCTGCAGGTCGCTGATCTGCGCAAACACACATGCAAATAATCAGAGCTGAGAAAGAATGCTGTTGCTGGGAACTGCACAGAAAAGTGTAATGCCATGTGTAATTACCATCCCTGCACACATACAGTCTACACACATTACGTTCACATGACAGCAGCCTGAAAACTGCCATCATATAATTTACAATAACACGTCACAGCTGACCAATCAGCATGGAGAGCAGTTCATCACATGTTGGTGTTGTCACATTCAACTTTAAACTTGGCTGAGACACTCCAGCCATGGTGGCCATAAATGCTAATGTCAAAATGCTAACATGTATACTGATCTACATGCTGGTAAAATGTTTACCATGTTCATTACCTTAGTTTAACCCTTGACATCCCCTGACATCACTTCTCTTGTACTGTGTTCTGATGCTTTCCCAAGTACTAATCTTGCTAATCCTTTAAAAAATTAAAAATACATTTTAAATATTTTTAAGAATTATAATAACAATAATAATAAATAATAATAATAATAATAATAATAATAATAATAATAATAATAATAAATAATAATAATAACAATATTTGGTATTGTTACTGTTACTGTTATTGTTGTTATTATTACTATCATTATTATGCATTTTTTAGGTCATTTCCTTGGTTTGTTGCCGTTTTGTTTTTTTGTTTTTATTGTGTTTATTTTTTTCTGATAATCAGGTATTTTTCTTGAACTTTTTACAATTTCTTTTTTGCAATGTTTGGGGTCATTTGTCAGTTAGTTTGACATTACCTTTTTTCTCATGTTTTTGAAACAAAAAAGAAGGCCAATTTATTCAGGTTACAAAGGGTTACAAACTGAAAGTTAAACTGAAATTATCTGGAAGCCATTAATGTCAAAAAGGTTTTACAAAACAATTTTCCATGATTTCTCTGGTTTATATGGGCTTCAGTTTTGTACTTATGAATAACTCTGGCTTGCTGTTTGGGGTGGCATGATGTGCCAGTATTGGTGATAAGTTTGATATATGAAAATCAAATCCAGATATCATGTTAATTATACACATATGATAATATTGTGTAAGTAATCAAGGAGCTCTCAAATCATTTCCGTTTCTTTTAATTTTCACTTTGAGTCTCTCCCTTGACACCACTATTCTTTCAGTGTGATTGCTCTTTTTGATATGATTTTGTACAGTTATGGTTAGGCTCTCTTTCTACCTCCCCTTAAAAAAGTAGACAAAATACACAATAAACAAAGTGTAAGATGAGTTTGACTGACACCAGGTTTTTTTCTAAAGATTTTCAATAGATATTGCAAAAATATCACAATTGTGAACTCTTGTGGCCATGATATTAATGTAGTGAAAATCAGATATTGTACAAGCCCCACAAATATTTGAATTGTGAATAAACAATAAGCTTGAAAGTGTCTAATTTGTGAAGAGCCTCGTATCATACCTTAAACATCAAATGTTTGGGATATATGATTTTATTGAATGCATTAATGCTTAGTTAAAACAAATGAATTCTACAAGAGAGAGAGTCAAACAGCATGGTCATCATTATATCAGAGATGGAACACCATGGTTTGTAGCTGCAGGTGTGTGACTGAAAGTTTGTGTGATATGCACTCACCCTCCTCTCCAGCTGCCGTTTGTTCTGCTGCTCCACCTCCAGCTTGTCCTCAAACTCCTGCTGCAGTCTCTTCTTGGTGAATTCAATCTCCCTGATGGCTCGCTCATACTTCAGCCTCCACTCTCCTCCTGTCACAGCAGCATGCTCACAGTCAGCTTTACCTGGTTCGTTTCATATCTGAACATTTTGCTGCATGCCGCTCATATGAAATGCTTTTTCCTATAAAGACATGTCTGTCACAAAAATACAGTATTAGTTTGAAACCTAAGTACCTCCCATCCTCTGTGAGTCATAAAATACTTATATGAAAGATACATGACAGGATCCCATACTCTGACTTTTCGGGACATTTTTAGTGGCCAAACATTTCCATGTCATTAAAGTCTCATTTAACCCTCCTGTTATGATGCAGGTCAACTTGTCTAATTTTAAAATTTGATCTGCTTAAATTGACATGGCAGTGACCATTTGTTTCTTTGCAAATATGAGACATAAGTTCCTTACTCAACGAAAGAAAAGGTTAAATACAATTTAAAGAAAAACTTATGTAAAACTATATTTCATATCAAGATGATTAGAATTTTCGTTAAAAAAAGTTCAAACATGTAGGCCTTTTTAAAGAAATTGATTGTATTGTTAATAATTGTGTTAGTAATGAGGTACAAACAATGTTTTGGATTTGGAATTTTTTGGTCTCTAACAACTAATGTCTCATAATATCCTTAACTTATAACTAAACTTTTATCAATATGGACATGCTACACACATCATTCAATTCATTTTTCTGAAACCATGAGTATCAAAGAAGAAGAAATATCAGCAGAATAAACAAGATAGACACAAAAAAGAGGTTTAATAAAATATCTTGATTGTATTTCCCAAGCATTAAGTTTAACTAAAGTAGGACCACATGTTATTGAATTACTTTTTGAGACCAAGATGTTTACCTAAAGCCAGTTTCAAACTGTTTCAAGTATTTCAGATTCCCCTGCTTTCCTGAGTGAGTTCCAATACTCCCAGACACATTTCAGTTAGATCTTTACTATTTTCAGGTACTTCCATATGGCACAACCCACACATACTGCGTGTCCTTTGAGTCGGACATGAAGAAAACCTTCATAATTGTGTTGCCGTGTTGATTCACCTGAGTTAAAGCTGGTACAAACAAACAAAGCTGCTCCAACCTATGCAACATGAAGACACTTAAAAATCAATTCTACATTCACAAAGTCTGCATGGCACACAATGACAGCTGGCAGCCTGCCTGCAGGGCATCTGCAACTCAATCCTTACTTCATTTTTCACTTTTAACTGATCAATCTCTAATGTACTTCTTCACATCTGATTTTTCTGGGCTTTTGTCAAAGCATTGATCGGACACCACTTCTACAGTTCCTGCACCTCCACCGTAGAACACAGTACGACAGTGAATTACTACCACTGTGACGTCTGTGTGGGAGTGTGTGTATGTGCAGTTCATAGGCACAGTTTGTGTCCAGACTGTCAACTCAGTGCTTGTTTGATGAGATTCTGTTGACGGATTGTTCACCAAATGAACTTGTTGTCAAAAGGCTGATTGTGACTCTGTGGTTGTTTTTAAGGCTGCTGTTTGTGATGTTGTACTTGATCTAGCCAAGAAAATGATCAATTAGTTGACTGGTAGAAAAGGAATTCACAACAATTTCCCAAATCGATATCTGTTATTTTTAAGCCAGAATGCTGAATGTTATCTGCTTTTGACTTCTTTAGACAGAGGATTTACCATCTTTTTCTGTTTAAATGGCAAATGGTCTGCACTTGTATCGCGCTTTTCTAGTTTTTTGACCACTCAAAGCGCTTTCCCACTCATGTGACATTCACCCATTCAAACACACATTCACACACTGGTTGCTGAAGCTACCGTACAAGGTACCACCTGCTACTCAGCAACCATTCACACAAACTCACACCCTGATGACGCAGCATCGGGAGCAATTTGGAGTTCAGTATCTTGCCCAAGGACACTTTGACATGTTGCCTGGAGGAGCCAGGGATCGAAAACAGTCTGATCTTCCGATTAGAGGATGACCCGCTCTACCTCTGAGCCACAGCCGCCTTGTTGTTTACAGTCAATGTAGATTTATAGTTTGGGACTTTTGGTTGGGTACTGAAGAAGTTGTCAGTTTGGGTTTTACAAATTGACAGTTTTCTCTATATCCTGACATTTAAAAGGCTGTCTGATGATACTGTCTAATGAAAAAAAAAGAATCTATGGATTAACTTATTTTGAAAATAATTAACATTTGCAGACTTTTTACAATATGCATGGTATGTTATTTATAATACCTGGCTCCTCCATACAGTGTGTATGTAAATGAGGTGGACAAAATATAATCTTTTAAAGAAACTGAAATTAAAATTAGGATATGTCTTTAGGTACAAAACTTTTTTTTAAGTCTAACACCAGGAAATGGCTTGTTGCTGCCACCTTCTTACCTCTTCTTGACTACAGTGACATAGTTTACATGAATGCCTATGCTAGCCCTCTACTCATGTTGGAAGCTGTCTATCATTGAGCACTAAGGTTCATAACTGCCTATAAACCCCTCACTCTCCATTGCACTTTTCTCTCTGGTCAACTGGTCATCATTATCCATTTGTAGACTTTGCATTGGTACAGCTTCATTTCCAAATCCATCCCTGGACTGCTGCCAGCATAGTTTTCCTCTTACATGTCAAACAGTGCAGCCATAGGCAACGCTCCCAGGCCTTTATTACCTTTAGTGTTCCTTCAGTATGTGCAGAGCTTGGTATAGAGCAGCTCCATCCAATGAAGAAAACCTAAATGATTCCCCAGTAATTTTCTACATACTGTATTCACCTATAGGTTATTTATTTATTTACATACTTACTTGCAAACCAACTTAAGTCTTGGAGAGCCAGGAGGAGTATTTCCCCTCTGACAGTCAAATGGGATCAAAGCCTGTCATCAAAGCCAAAATGCGGCTATTTTCGCCTACTTTTCTGATGGCTTGGGTCGACGTCTCTCCATTACTGATTTATTCAATGGCTTTTAAACTATCGGTCTTTGTCAGGTGACGAATCACTCACAAAAGCCCCAGCACTTTGCAATACACATAACATAACGTGTAGAATCTCTCCTCTGCTCTGCTCTACTGTCTGTCCAACTGTGGGTGTGTGCCCATGGGCGTGTGTGTGTGTGTGTGTGTGTGCGTGTTCAGCGAAGCCCCGCCTGAGCGGAGGAGAACTGACAGCGATGCAGTAAAACTGAAAATTAAATTAAGCAAGAAAAACAGGGTTTAGACCTATTCTATATAAAAAGGGACCTTAGATGAATTCCGTTGTGATTTAGCTCCTCCCATGTTAGGGGAAACACATTATGGTATAAATTTATAATAACCAAAACATGGTTACAGTTTCTATGTAGGGTTGTGTTAAGACTGATATCAGCACTACATGGAAAACGGCGCCTTCTCATTTATTTTATTTATTTTTAATTTTCTTATTTTTATTTTAGACCACCGGGTTGGCACAGTGGGAATCTCAACGCAAGACAAGCGCAGAAATACAGGAAAATACAGTATTAATGTGAGGACTCTCAGTCAGTGTAGCTCTGTTTTCTGTTTACAAAGTCGAGTGTGACACAGCTACTTAGGCTTACGTTGTCCTACCCCAACAGATGTGATAAAACACACAGAGCTGCCACTCAGGCTTGCTCCGTACACGCCCACACAGTCCTGAGAAGACATCTAATCAGTCCAATACCTGTGTGGGTGTCCAGTAGCTTTAGCACAAGTCTGACAGTTCACATATTTATGAGTGAGCTTTTAAAGCAACATAACATGAGTACTAGTGGATGAGTATTTACTGATGTGCTAGGGCATATCTGTTATTCTGTCCAAGTGTCTATGTGTCTGACCTGTGTCGTCATCATCCATCTCTCCGTTGAGTTCAGACGCCCTGATGAGTCGAGCCTCCATCACCTCCATCTCCATGGACTCCATCTGTTTTTTCATGGTGTCAAACTTGGCCTGTTTAGATCAAAGAGAAATAATGGTTTCTGTGACAATATGAACACACCTGTCTCTGATTAACTGGGGAGTTCTACAGGTTTCATGTGTTGGAACTCAAATAGAAGCACATTAGACACCACAGAGACACTCTAGACCACATCAAATCTGAGGGACCCACATAGGGAAGTTTCGGTTGTTGCAGATGTACAGAAATGTGTCCCACTGGGAGTAAAAACTAGGATCCCATCATGGTGGAATGATTGCTGCCAAGAACAGCTTTGTTTAGAGTGTCATCAAAAATGATGATGCTATTCATGACCTTCAGTGTCATTTATCAGTGCACTTCTGTTAAGTTAAAAATAAATAAATAAACTCACTATATCTCAGATCATTTGTGCCCTCAACTATTGGGTTTTTAAACAAGCTTTACACCCTGATGTCCTTATGCTGTACAATTATTGATGAACCATCAATGTTTTATATTCATTACAACTAACTTTGATGACATCTCATGTTATTAGATGTATTTATGGTTTTATTGGTTGTATTTTGTTATGAGGAGAAAGGGTTGGGATTATTATACAAGTTCTCATTCCTTATATATGTAAACCAAGTCATTACGTATTTGAACATTTCTTTTGCTTTACGTTTTTCATTGTCTGTAAATATAACTTTTTTTTGTCTGGCTGTTTTTGTATAATAAATTCTCTATTCATTTTTTCATGTTCAAAATAAATAAATAAAGTGTAAATCAAGTGTGGCTTGGATGGAAGCTGCTTATTATGGGATGGAGCCAGGCAGCTGAGAGTCAAACCAGGGCCATAAAGCATGCTGGTTGTTTTGGGGGTCTGGAAAGGCAATCAGAGCCAGTGAGAGAAGAGCTGAGGCCCACGGAGCATTATAAAACTTCCAGCATGCACATGCGTACTGTTCTGTGTGCGCACAGGTTTTAAGACTGAACGCAATAAATTTGGTACTTAATTGAACTGCTCACAAAACGGTGTGCAGATTATGTTGAATAACCAGGTCACAATTTCTGAAAAGACACAATGTTGTTGACCTTTCCAAATGTATTTTTTGTTGCTGTGAGCACCACAAGTGGAGTGCCATCTGGTTCCATTACACTGGAGAGAAAGCAGAAATCTCAACAGCCAATATCTCCAACACTCAGCAACTCAAACCAAAACTAGACTGATGAACAGCACAGGTAAGAGCAACATTTTGGCAACAATACAAAATGCTCCAAATCTGGCACCTTCAACCTCAGCTGAAGAGTCACTGCTGATCACATGGACTGACAAAAAAAAACTCCTGAAGGGGAGTTTTATTGGCAGAAGAAACATAGACGGTGTAATTTGGCCACAATGGCAGAAATATTGTTTTGAGAAAGGAAACCTCAACCTCATTAACCCCTTGGAGCCCGCTCTGATATTACACCCCTGAATCACTCCGCTGACAAATACACTTTTTAACAAGCTTTAAAAAATATTTAACAGTGATTTTATTTTCTGTTTTCAATTAGTTGATTTTTTTTTTTTTATGATGACACCATGTTTTAGATGAAAAAACACAATAAATAATTTATTTTAAATAAATTACATGCTTTTTTTTTTAAAAAAATAACGCAGTTTAGGATTGAGGAGAAATGATTGTCAGCAACATTGATTTTTATACATTATTTTTTGTGCAGTGTCAAATACTCACACTCTGAGCTTTTCAAAATCAAGCCTTAAAAAAAAAATATTACACGTTAATATGATTTTCTATTTTCATTGAGTTTTTTTTTAACCAACATTAAGTCAATATTCTACATGCCGAGTAGAGTTTTTTGTTGAGTCTGGAATATGTCAGTGATCAGCAGCAGCATTGATTGTGACAGTGCACCTAGTGGAAATAGTATGTATTTTCTCCATAGTATGTCAAATATGATCAAAATGACGTAATCAGGTGGAAATTAGTAAAAATGACAAATTCCGAGGCAAAAGTCCAGAATGGTGATGTTATGTTTTTATGTTTTGATGCTGTGGGATCAAAAATGTCAGTTTCAATGGAGCATTTTTTACACTTAACAGTATGAATGTAACAATTTAGTTTCTACAGTGTATTTTAGACTTATTGTTGGAGCTGAGCTGGAAAATCAAAGATTAAATAAAAATAAACAATCTTTTCATGGCATATGCATTAACACAGCTTACATCATCAAAAAAAAGAAGAATGAAAAGCATGTAAAATGCACAGAACAGTCCCTATGGGTTAAGGATGTGTGGACTGCCCTGTTAACATGAGCTCATGCAAGAAATTAAACTTGGTGAACTGAAGTGAATTTTGCAAAAAAAGATAAAAGACCCAACCAAGCAGTGTTCAGACACTAACCTGTTGAACCGTTGACAGTTAACCTGTTGAAACAGCAGTTTATCGAGGTAAAAATATCTAAAGGAACCATTTTCTAGCTCTGCAGCATGTTTACATTTCACCATTAGATGAAGTTAAATCTGGGACACAAAATTAATTTGTTGTTATTTTGTGGAAAAAAGACGCCGTTATGTACATGTCTCTCATAAAAGTATGGGAATGTTGATGGCAGTGTCATTTATTTCATTTAACTGTTACACTTAACTGTAATTTTCCTGAGGACCTTACTCAGCGTTCCTGTAGCTTAAGGCAATTTTGATATAGGACTTTTTTTAATGCCACTTGAAATTAAGTTCAAGACCAATTTTCTAATAACCAAAATTGGAGGACAATTTTTTTTTGTCAAATCTTAAATCCAGTGAAATGTTTAGATTATCACGTCAAATGTTGGGAAAAAAACAGCTTAGAGTTAAACACATGGAAGACAATAAACGTACTACACTGTCATAAAAGTAAGTTTACTTTGCATGTGAGATTTCACTGCTTGGATTCCCATCATGATGAGTTCAAGAGAAGGAATTATTTAATCATTTAACAAAAAGATTTTACAATGCAACGTCAGAAAAAAACTATTCATAAAATCCTACTTCCCATGTCTAAGCATTTTAAAGACTTTTGAAAAATTAATTTAAGTCAATCTAATGCCAATTAAGGCCTTATTTTTAGATTAATGAATTGAATGCCTTTTAAGCCTTTTTAAGGATCCTCCGGAACCCTGTTACTTTGTAGACTAATCCAAATATGGCACCGTTCCATTCCAGTGCAAACACTACCAACACGCAATGAAGCTGACTCTCTGTGTGAATACCCACATTGCCCCCTTGTGCCTCTCCCTCACTCACAGGAGGAAAATAAATCCATCCCACGTTTCTCTAAGCCTGACCATTCGGAGGCAGCCCACCTATCTATTTAAATCTATCCCAACAACCCCCCAATAAAAATAGAGAAAGAAATCATGTCAAAAATGGCGAATAGTGAACTAAATGGATGGAGCGAGCTGGGGGAGGGCAGCGCTGGAGAAATGGCCTGACAATGTGATTTCACAATTACAGTCCATGCTCTGTGTGTGTGTGTGTGTGTGTGTGTGTGTGTGTGTGTGTGTGTGTGTGTGTGTATGAGGCAGGCAGAGGGGGCAGGAGCAGGGAAAGCTGGTGGATAACAGAAAAACAGGGAGCGGCTTATAGACTGTTTGTGTCTGAGTGAGAATGACTGCGTGGTGAGGAACACTGCTGCAGCTGTCAGTGCAGTGCTGGCTGACCTGGTGTTTTGGCTTAATATGTTTTGATATTTATCTTAATTCTGCCGACAGTCTATTTGAAGAGTTAGCGGTTGCTGTGATCATTCCTCTTTCTCCAATAATAGCGGTGAAGTGATCCCGTCAGAGTGCCTGCAACTGCAACTGTAAAATATAGGAGGCAAAATCTACACTCCTCTGCAAAAATATAAGTTCAGCTAAAGCTAATACCAGACTATGGCAGTAAGAAAAGATCATGTGGCTTTTTTTTTTCCATCTCAGTTGCATGCAATATTTTTGCAGATTTTTTGTCTCAGACATATTCCTCCTGTGTGGCTCAGCAATGAAAGACTGTCTGGAGTGGAGAAGAAAAAGACTGAAAATACACACGCTGATCTTCACTGAAGTCTTTTGCACAGCACATAGACACTCACTGACAATGAAGCTGTGGCTAAAATCATTTACAACGTACATGTAACATATGCAAGTATCACTAGGCCGGGTTTTTTGATTACAGATTTGCAAAAAACTTTTGCAAAAATTTTCGAAATGTCGCTAAAACACAATTGCAAGATGACTGAGTGATGTTCTGAGACTTCTCTTCTTGCTTTAAAATTCCAGGAAGAATGGCATTGGATGTTCAAAACATTAGCAGCTTTATTTCTATTGCAGCCACCACACCTAGCCGTCATTATTTCCAATCGAAGGGGAGGTAAGGGTGTTATGGAGTAATAATGGAAAGGCAAGCCCACGTATGAGGGATTTGTGGGAGGTGATAGTCCACTATTTCACAGAGTTGTGGATCTTGATAAATACTGGCATTTCATTGCTGCTTCAAATCTTATATCGCCATAAGTTTGTTGTCTCGTATAAGACTTAAGAAGATCTTGGTCTCTTCCTCTGTCCACACATACCATGCCCTGTTTTTCAGAATGTCATGTTATGTGACCTATAAAAAGCGAAAGAAAAAAAAGTGTTTCCATTGCAGTTTTGCAAAATGTGACTTTCTGGAATCGCCTGAAATACCACCTCAGGCGAACGCAGAAACTTTTTTTAATGAAAATTGATGTGTTTCCATTGGGTGTATTTTAAATTTCAATTTGCGCAATTTGAGGGTTAATAGAATCTCGCTGTCAGTGAGATACCGTGTTGTATTAATAGAGTTAATACAACACCTGCACAGCCCATCTATTATGAGCTATCCAAGTGGGCTGAGATTTAAAGAAAGTCACTCAGTCTCTTGCAAGAACCACTTGTACAGACAGGTGTGCTCTTAAAGGAATATTTTGCCATTTTTTAACCAGCTTTGTATCATAACAATGTGTAAGTATCCATCTGACCTGTGTCACTTATCTGGCCAGTTTTGCTGGCTCTCGGGCTGTTGCTCGAAATACAGGCTGTACTGTCACATTTTCATTTTGCCCGCCACCGTGGACACAAAGTATAGAGCTGATCAAGAGACACAACCGCCGCTCTCTCAGTCTCTCAAATTCAGACCAAAATCTGATCAAACAGAAACTAGGCAGTGCAGTAAATAGAAACCAAGATTATAATACTGCACACTGCCTTTTTCTTTCCCAATATCTTTTCTGAAACATATTTTTTTGTGCTCTGTTTGGCTGTAAAAGTGAGAGTTTGTGAAAAGCAAATGGGCATCATACTGCTTCCTGCAAAGTGAAAATGCAGGCTGAAAAAGCTGCGATAAGCGGCAACACTGAGAAGTAAGGATCAAATATAAATGAAGATTCTGTTACTGAATCAACTCTTTCTCACCTCAAAAGTTTTTCAGAAACATATTTTAGCTTGAAACTGTAATTAGAGATTGTTTGTTACCACCGGCCACCATTGTGTCAAAAGAGAGTGTTCACATTACATCATCCACCAGCTTGACATTTATTGGTCTGGCAAAGCGCAATGCATTCTGGTCACTATAAAGAAAAAGCCAGTGCCACAGTCCTTATTCTCTGTTTTCTCTGTTCATGTAGCACCCATTTCAAAAGTATTTGTCTTTCTTTAAGCTTCTTTAAGGGGCACATACAAGTAATTAAGAAAAATTTGGGGCATTAATGTTTTCACAATTTTCATTCTGCATTTCTCCACAAGACAAAAAAACCCCAAAACACATGCTTGACTAAAAAATTGCAATGTTTTTATCAGAATGAATTTGGAGTTTAAATATGATATTGAAATGGACTTAAGCTGAAAGCAATACTATTATTCTCTTCTGTCTCTGGTTGTCCAATAGCAGTACTGACAGTACTTAATTTGTTATGTATGCAGGACTTGAAGCTCAGCGGTCTGAAAGTCTTCTTTTTACTCTTAGGCAACATTTTCTGTGAATGAAAACTTGTTCACAAACAGAACAGAGCATATAGCCTTACAAAGCAATTTCGGGGTGTTGATGATGCAAATGATCAAATCTCACAAATGCACCACTGCTCATGAACAGATGGCTTCACAGGCAGAAACGAGCAGTTCATAACAAGTTTGTGTCGCTGAGATACTTTTTTGTTTCTACAGAAAAAAGTAAAGTGTACAAAAAAAGGTTCTTGCATGAGGTCCAATTTGAGCACTGTGCCTCAAATTACAATATCATAATAACGTTATTAACACATTTCTGAGCTCTGACATTGATATTAATGAATATCAACATAATTTCCAAAGGATCAAGGTATTTATGAGATGTAAATATGGGACAAAATGTCCAAAACATCCAAAAGGTGTATTTGGGCCTTCAATGAAAAGACTCAGCGAAGAAGAAAACGTTCTGTGCTTGAACTCCCCAATACTGAACAAATTAAAGGCCACATCCCTACAAACTGGGATTTTGTTGCTTTTTAGGTGAAAAACTCATTTAGACAGAGAGGTTTTACAGCTCAGCAGGCTGTGCTTTCCTGCTGTCTCACAACAGCGCACGCACACACACACACACACACACATGCACACACACACACACACACACACACACACACACACACACACACACACACACACACACACACACACACATCTGGAGTGAAGCATTTGATCTGGTACATGGGAATACATTAGTTAACGTAAGCTCCTGTGTGCATTTGTGTGTGTGTGTGTGTGTGTGTGTGTGTGTGTGTGTGTGTAGACAATCAAATGTTTATCAGTGAGGACAAACAGCTTTGAATTAACAAGTGACAATAAAAAGTTGTTGCCTGTGTGATACAGAATGTAGTAGAAAGTATTTTGGAGCTAACTATCAGTGTTTGAGAAAAATCCAGAGCATTCTGGAAAACTGTTATTGTGTGTAAATGTGTATTAATTGGACACATTTGGTTTTTGCCTAAGCTTCCCTTTAATGGTAAAGGTATTTTTTTGTATAATGTATTACTTGGTATTATTTAAGTGTTGCCTTCTCATGTGTTGAGTGATATAAATACACACGGTGTGCACTTTGTAACCTAATACTGATGAAAACTTTTATTCTTTAAAAATCCATAAACATATTTATTTCATATCTCTGGCAAGACACCTATATTGACGATAAACATATGAGAAAATCATTAAAAATAATCCAGCGCATCTTCAATCGTTTACATTTCTTACAATTCCATTTTTTTCCCCCCTCCCTAAAAAGCATGTGATTGACTTTTTGTATGATTCTGGACACTTATGGGTACTCTCTGTCTACCTCCCCACACTCATATTTTGAGTGTGATTTATTTGCCCAATAAGACAAACGATAAATTAAGTAAAATATGAATTTGAGTGATTGCAGGGTTCCTACAGCTTAAGGCAGGTCAGATTTAGGACCTTTTTTGACTTTTTGATGTCACCAAGAATGAACTTCAAGAACAAGTATGCAAACAACAAAATTAGGGAAAAAAACAAAACAACATAAACCGGTATTGATAACTTAAGGTTAGGGACAACTTTTTTTGTCTTTTTTGCTGGTTATCATGGTTTTGTGAGACTAAATTGGAGCAGGATTTTTAAAGATTAAAAGTAAAAATGTATTTCAGGCCTACTCCCATCAGTTTTTACCTTAGGTTTTATCATTTCAGCTGGGTCACGGTGCTGCATGTCTAAGACCTGCTGCAACTGAACGAGCTGTGTGTTTGGAGCTCCTGGGTCTTCAATAATTACTGCCTGAATGTCTCGACAAAACAGCCATGTTTAAATATGAGACAACCTGTTAAGAAGTTTAATTTTATATTACATCTTACAACATTAATACTTTAATATATTAAATATTCCCACACGGGCAAAGGCAGGGCTAGCTAACACTACTGCCCCTCAATTCAAGCTGATATGCTAATGTTAAATTTATATATGAATGAGCCGACATTAAACTGCATTTTACAATCTGCCTTAACATCAAACTTCATAGTGAAGTCGGAGAATGAGGCTGTGCTGTAGAAAACTATATAACCTTCCTGCTAAAGGCCTAATTGGGCTATAAACTGTTATCCATCTCTATTTGCCATCACAATAAGGTTGTTCCATTTCCATTTGCTTTAATAGAACTCTGCTCGCAAAAAAACCCAAAGTGAGGGACTGGATCAGAGCTGTAATGGATACAGTGAGGCATTAGTGCCCTGCTGTGTGACAGTTTTAATAAAAGCTTAACTTAAGAGTTAGACTGAAGCTGTTTAATGGTGCGGTATGTGAGCACAAAACAGCTCTCTTACTGCATGACTGTGTCACTTTACAACACTTCTCCTGTTGTCTTCTGCGTGTTGTGTGTGTGTGTGTGTGTGTGTGTGTGTGTGTGTGTGTGTGTGTGTGTGTGTGTGTGTGCGTGCGTGTGTGTGTTTTGTGAGTGTGTCTGTGTGTCTACCTGTAGGTCCTTTATGTCCTTCTCCAGGCGCAGTCTCTCTGAAGTTTCCGTCTCTAGCAGCTGGGAGGCTGACTCCCCGGTGTTCCGTTCATCAGCCAGCTCTGACGACAACTCTGTGATCTGATGCGGCACATAAACAAACATACACACAGTCATACAAACACATATACACAGTAATTGTCAAGAATGTTTATGCTGTATTCATGTACATGAGCTGATACATATAATCATCAAATTCCCTGACACACTACAGAAAAAACACAAGATACATTATTCTGCATGGTTGCGACGACTGAGCCTCTTTGTTTGTTTTTCCTTTTTTCTTTCTTTTTCTTTTTTTTTGTTGCTTTTACATTTATTTGCTTTATTTTTTAATTATTTCCATCTAATTATTCATTTCCTTATTTTCTCATCGTGTGTCGTGTGTTGGTACTTTTGGTGTGTGCTGCTACCCATAAGTCTTAGCATGACTGTTGCCATTAGTGTCATTGCCTTTATCTCTGTTATGGTCTCTCTTTTAGGGGGCGGGAAGATAATGGGAAAAAACTGGAAGAATTCTTGGTTGCTTTGTGATTTATATGCCTTACATTCTTTCTCCAATAAGAGATTAAAAAAAATATTAAAAAAAAAAATAACTATTAAATAATATTAAATATATAATAACTATATATATATATATATATATAATATATATATATATATATATATATATATATATATATATATATATATATATATATATATGCAAGAGATTAATAGTTCTAGAATTTTGTTGTTGTTTTTTTTTAAAGTTATGGAAAAATGTCCCGACAGCTATATTTTTTATTTTTTCAGAATCATAATTTTTAAGCAGTGTTGTTGGTGGTGGTGGGGGGGCGGGGGGTTGGGGGTTACTTTGCTTTTTTATTTATTTCTAATTTTCAGTTAATTTTCTCGTACTTTTTACTAATTTCTTGCTAATTTCTGAGTCATTTCTCCTTAAGTTGCTTTTTTCCATGTTGTTGTGAAAAAAAGGCCCATCTGCCCAGATTTCAAAGGGTGAACAGAAGTTGATGGTTCTCTTTCCTTTTCTGTTTGGTCCTCCCTTTAAAATTTGGGTGTCAGTATAGATTAGGCTCTGGACAGTTCAAGTGTTTGATCGAGTATGTTTTTTCCCAGCTGAGAAACATTATGAATCTCAGGCTCACTGTGTTCCATGCAGTCATGGAAATTGTCATTTACCTTTTCTCATCCTGTCTCAACTATAATAACTGTCTTCTCATCTGCGTCAACAGAAAATTCCTGAATGGCTTGCAAGCAGCCTAAATGCGTCTGGGAAACTTTTGACCAGATCTCAATAAAGTCTCATGTGCCATTTACTTTTATTTCTCTTCACTGGCTCCCTATCAAATTCAAAGTCCAATTCAAGGTTCTTGTGATCACTTACAGAGCTCTTCAGGATCAGACACCTGCCTACTGAGGAGAACTACAGCAGCCCCGTGCTCCAGCAGCTGAGCTCCTCTGATCACGGTTTGTTGGTTGTTTCTCTCTCCAGGATCAAGACAAAAGGAGACTTTGCTTTTGAGGTTGGAAACTTTAGAACTCTCTCCCATTGGAATTCAGATGTGCTGACACCTTCAAAAAGCAGCTGTTTAGTACTTTCTATGTACATTTTTTTTTATTATACTTTAAAAAGTATTTTTAAATTTGATGATGTTTTTATCTTCCTGAGTCTGCATTTAAGGGCAAATTTAATTTCTTTTTTTCTATAACTAAGTTAAAAAAAAAAAACAACAAATAAAACTACTTTGCATAAAAACAGTTATTTACTTAAAAAGCTGTTCATACCTGAAGACTGTAGGTACAAAACTAAAAACTGATGTCACTTCCAGAGGAGAGGCTGTGTCACTTCTCTAAAAAAGACGCTTCTTTCTCATGTCTTATGTGGGAATAAATTAGGAAGCAGAGACTAGTATGCAAAGATAAGACGTAAGTGAAGGAAACGAGGAAACAGACATATGAGAAGCATCCCAGGACTAAAAAAAATGCTGCTTCACTCCTCTCTCAGGTTGAAAGTTTGCTGCACCTCTCACTACATTTCACTGACATGTCTGTAACCACATCCAACAATAGGCAGGAATCCATTAACCTCCAAATTGCGCAAATTGAAATTGTAAATATAAAATATGCCTAAAAAAAAGAATCGCAAAAAAGTTTCCCACATATAAGGGACTTGCCTTTCCATTATGGCTCGGAAATAATGACATCTAGTGCAGTGGCTGCAATAGAAATAGCCGCTAAGCTAGCTAGCCGCTAATGTTTTGAACATCCATCACCATGCTTCTTGGAATGTTATCGCCAGAGAAGTCGCAGAACATCACTCAGTGGAAACACAGTCATCTTGCAACTGTGTTTTACTGACAGTTAAGTTTTGCCCAAATCTGTTATGGATATCCACCTCGTGATATCACAAGGCTATCCCTGCCTTAAGTCCACTTCTTTATCACTGCATTTGCGTGAGTGGCTGAACCACTTAAGGTCAGCAATAACAAGATTTTCAGAAAATGATAAACTGCTTTTTGAACTATATTTTACATAATTATTTAAAATGTATTGTGTATTTTTTTTGTAATTTGTATGCTACTCTGTGTAGTGTAATATGTCTCCTTTTGGTTTTCTTTTTATATTCTGAATTATTACACTAACAATAAAAAAAAAAAAAATGCTGCATGCTTGTGCAACATCCTTTGATAATGTATTCAACTCCAGTCAAGCCAGTGAAACAAAGCTGAATTTTGTCATCTCATGTGTATAACATTTTAACCTTTTTTTCCACAATTCTAAAATAGATTCTCAGACATGTCCTGAACCCCCTCCTGTACATGTGTCTGTCTGTGTCTGTGTGTTTACCCTGCTCTCCAGGCGGTCACTGTTGAGCCTCAGCTCGTTCCTCTCTTTCTCCACCTTGTCCAGCTTCTGCTTCAGCTGCTGGATCTCCTCCTGACAGGGAAAAGACGGAGGATGGTAATGACAGACAGACAGACATGTTTGCAGGGACACAGCAGATATATACAGCAGACCTAATTATACTCATAACTGTGTCCATATTTTGTGCAACTGGAGTATGTACGGGTGTTTTTCTTGTACATTACCTAAGATATTTAGAGATATAAGGCATTAAAAGTCAAAATTCCAGAATATCCATGAAAACATAATTTGGGGGGAAAATATTGAAGTTTTGAAGGATACTCCGATGTGAATCTGTCCAAATAGCAGTAGTAGTAATTAAATCTTTATTTCGAAAAATGCCAAATAAAAAAGGAGAACGATATAAATTAAAGTTGCAAGCAGCGATGAATGGGCCCTCGCACCTCCGCGCACCAACTGATGCGACCGCGTCTCTCTGACAAAGGGCAACACTGCACGCAGCAGTAAATTAGTGCTTCCTCCATGTAGTGGTGGAGGTGTTTGTGACTCTCTGACACTCTCTCTCTGTCTCTGCGTGTGTGTGAGAAAGAGGCACAGCTGCAACTGTGACAGGTGTGACAAAGGGAAGCAGTCAGCCTGTGTGATTGTGCCTTGGCTGTATGTGCTCTGTTCTGCTGCTCTGTAGTGCATGTGATTAACAGTGCTGAGAGTAGTGTCAACAATGGAGTAAGAGCGCAATCTGCTGGACAAACCATAGAATGCAACCATTTCAAAACCACCCCAGAATAATTTCCTGCTTTATATGGTCTGTGAACAGAGTTTTCCTATCAGCTCATTTGGGAAAAAAATGTGCAGAGGCTGATTTGCTCCATTATGTCTGTAAAAGGCTCATATCAGCTGGTTATATAGGTTTACTGAAAAATCAGTCGGGCTCTCGCAGACATGGCAAGAGATTTTTAAAGAGAATTTTAAATAAAATTAAAAATGGTGGACTTTCTGTTAGGTATAGGGCATGGCTCCAAGAGGCTTTTTTGTAGGTCTTGGGCTTTTATATAAGTTTCTCAAGTTTAGTAGCTCTAGGTTAAGCGGTGGGGGCTGTTTCATTGATAATTAGAAGGTGGCGCTACAGAGCACATTTTGGCATATCACAGCAAAAAGAATCATATCAAAAAACACATGATAGGACTATTGATGGTTATGCCACATATCATGAGTTTTTAAGTATCTTTAGCCCCTCGAACACAACTTCCTGCTTTATGGCGAAGAACACCACAGAACAGCAACAGCGTTTGATGAAATCAAAAATGGCTTTCAATTTAACATCACCAACTTTAGGACATACTGCTGTCCAGATTTGAAGTCGATCAGATGAAATCTGTAGGACAAGTGTTTAACGAAACAGACACTAAAATTACAAAAAATATGAAAATTCAAATTTAAATGGTGCACTTCCTGCTGGGTTTAGGGCATGGCCCCAAAAGGCTTTTTTGTAGGTCTTGTGCTTTTGAACAAGTTTCTCAAGTTTCGTAGCTCTGGGTTAAACGGTCTGTGGGGGCTGCTTTGTTGAAATTTTCTAGGTGGCGCTCAAGAGCCATTTTTGCACATCAATGCAAAAAAATCATATCAGATATCACAATTTACAATTTCTGATGGATCAAGACATTTTGGTGTGTTTTGATGCATGCCTTGCCCCTCAAAAAGTTCTTTCTGTTTTATGGCAAATAGTTTGTTACCATGGCAACAGTGTGTGATGAAAACTCAAAAGTTTTTTTCTGTGTATCATGAAAGTCTTTACAGTATTATGACTGAGTATGGGGTCACTGGGGTTAACCTGCTCTCAGGGAAGAATCAAAGTGTAAAAGAAGTAACTTCCTGTTACCACTACGAGGCGCTATGACTGTGATTCAAAATTGCACTGCAGGTGTCTTCAGGCTTGGATTCTTATCAAATGTGAGAAATTTTGTTAAGATCTGACCAACTGGGGTCAAGTTAGGACAGTTTTTGATGTCATGTCGCAACATTGAAATTTGCCATGGCATCACGAGAACGACATTCAACACAAAACAACAATATTCATTTTCCATCATCACCAACATCTTAATGATATTTTGAGACAATTTTGAGATTGAGAATCGAGTCAACCTGCTAGGAGCTGGACCTCTTAGTGTAAAACTTTGTCTTTCCTGTGTCAATAGGTGGAGCTCTCACTGTCGCTGAAAATTATCAGATAGATGTGTTCAGGACGGGACTATCATCAAACGTGAAGTTTGGGGCAGATTGGATCATGTAAAATAGATTTAAAAACTACTTCCTGTTTGGTGGCGAAACATGTAACTTCTTGGCCTGATAACTTCCACATTGTTGATTTTAGATAAAAACTGCTTGAATCTAGGGTCGCCCGCATCTGAAGGTGGGATTTACAAATTCTGAAGTCAATCCGTTGAAATCTGTAGGACTATTGTTTCAAATTCCAACCCAATGAAATCGCAAAAAATGACATTTCAATTCAAAATGGCTGACTTCCTGTTGGGTTTAGAGTATGGCTCCAAGAGGCTTGTTTGTCCGTCATGACCAAGCCCCCAGGAAGTGCGCCACCCTCTGAAGCAAAATTTACATAGTGGCCAAAAGTGGAACTACAGCGTCACGTGATGCACACTGGCCCAGAAAGACTTTTCCCCATTTGTTAACATTGGGAAAGAGCCCTCCTTAAATCACTGGATAATTTTTTTTGAGACATGTTGACTTTTCAGAACGCATTTTTTTATAGCCATTATTAAAAACATTAAGTCCTAAAGACGTAAAATGCGTTATTTACCGAATCAAGATTAGGAATTTGGTGTTTCTCCAGACATAAAATGAATGCGCATTGGACCCGTGGGACTGTGAGAGCACGCATGTAACTCTAAGAGTTTCTGACACAGCACAGGCTTCGTACCGGCCGTAGTAATGGATATTTTTGTTGTAATTCATTACTTAAATTTTATAGCACATCCATATGCTGTTGGCTGTAAAGCCTGTAATATGGCGTCTTACCGTGTCTGTATCAGAGACCGTATATACAGTCTACGGTCTGTATTCAAACTACCGGTTATCAGTGAGCAGCGCAGAGCACAGTGAGTGACAGTTACTAAAAGGTACTGAATGTAGTATTTTTAAAAGTTGAGCTGTGTAATAAAACACGGGGCAATATTACAAGGCACCTCCTTTTATTACCTTTTTATGGGCACAACATGTTCCGATTCTGTTAATTTGATTTTGAGATTACGATATGATTCCCTGATGAGTTGTATGTATATGTGTGTATGTGTGTGTGTGTGTATGTGTGTGTGTAAAGAGAGATAGATATACTATTATCTGATAATCACGTAAATATTAAAACCGATAGCACCGCTGTCATTATACCGCCGATTAGCTGCTGTTGCTAATAAGCTAAGCTACTACGAGAGAAATGCTCGTGCACCGGCACTGTTCGCTTCGAGCACTCGGGTCATCTGTGTGAGCGAGCCAGTGAGTTGGAATCAATGCTCGGGTACACTCGGCTGTGTTCGGCTGTCGTTAATCACTTATACGAATGCTCTATGGGCCAGTAGATCCGGGTATTTTACACTTTTCTAAACCCGGAAAAAGAGTTTTCTCTGCTTCATGCACCACTGAGCAGCTCTCATAGGAATGAATGAGGCCCTCCCACACGGCTGTATCCAGACTTCCTTATAATACATCCATGGTCAAGATATGTTCTATGTACATCCAAATTTTCTAGAATCAAGACAAAGCAAGAACAGATCATTCTATCATCATAAACAATTACACACACACACACACACACACACATCACAGAACAAAGAAACAAATCAACACGGAAAAAAATGTCACACTATCAAAAGCAGCCTTCCTGTCTCATATCATATTTTACTCAACGTTTCCCTCTCTGTTCTACCAGCTCAAATCCCTTCATTATATTGTTTTTGAAGACATGTTTAAATTAGTTTAAATGATGTACATGTTTTATGTTCCACACTACAGCTGTTCCATAAATTAACCCCCTTAACTATAATATAATGACATTTTGCGTTAGTCCTCACCAACTGTTTCTTGAAAACACAAATTCCTCTGAAATCATGTCAACTTTCTTTCATCTGAAACAACTTTTTAAGCCGTTTTGAAATTAACCACATCTTTGAATTTAAGTGTTTTTATTTTGATTGGTGAAGAGTGGTTATATCAGCCTTTCAAACATTCTACCAGATATACATATGTCTGTTATTACCTGTGTACTAGTTCAGTATACAGTAAGAGTTCAAAGGCCAACATTATAATACCATTAACAAAGAATCACCAGTGTGTGTGTGTGTATCTATACTCACGTCTTTGCCACGGATCTGCTCCTCAGTGAGCTGCACCTCTATCAGCGGTCTGACGGTGGTGAAGAGCTTCCACCATGGCCAGCCCTTCACACCACGATTCTTCTTTATGTTCTTCTGGATGCAGCGGATGGCCAGATCCTGGATCTGTCACACACACAGAGAGACAACAATATAAGAAGAAGGAAGAAATCCAGACTGACTAGAAGCACTAACAGCTGTAAAGATTATTTGCCGTTAGGAAATGCAGTATGTTACTTTGAAGTAACACACTGCATTTCCTACTGTAACCAAAAGGGCACTGCAGGTTCTCTACATGGGCTGATGTGTCTATACAAAAACATGGACGCAGCGTCCTCTCAGTGTGATATCACA
Organism: Plectropomus leopardus; assembly: GCF_008729295.1. Classification (NCBI taxonomy): domain Eukaryota; kingdom Metazoa; phylum Chordata; class Actinopteri; order Perciformes; family Serranidae; genus Plectropomus; species Plectropomus leopardus. The sequence goes on from NC_056467.1 coordinate 35,596,635, forward strand.
CTTAGAAGTTTGAAGGTTGAAACTTGCGATAATTCTTGCAGTTATTGAGCCACAAAATCCTTATTTGGTCTATGAGAGAAATATATGCAATTCTGATAAAGCAGGGTTTGCTCGGCAGTGTGGCAGGTTGCCACATTGTGACGAAGTTTTTCTGAGAGAAAGTGTCTGGCTCTCTTGAGCTTGATGCAGGACTTCCCAAATCAATACCTCAAATTCAGGAGATCAGTCCTTCCCTGCAGAGAAAACCATCAGACTCTATTAACAAAAACAGTAGTTTTAATTTGCAAATCACGGGTCTACTGCTGCCTCTACCAGTAATGTGACTATTCTATGTAGTGTACACTTAAATATATACTGGATTTTCTTCTGATGTGCCTTAAACACTTTGGCTGCAGCCCTGTCCACAGCAGTAAATTGTTCAGCTTCCATGCTGTCAGACTTTGTCTATCACAGACACTTTCAATGCAACAGAGTTACCAGAAGTAGTTTAAAATCTTACAAAGGGACTTATTGCTTGTAGCTAACTCCGCAAGCTCTCTCACTGGTCACATATGTGAACGCAGCTCCCACAGTAGGAGCTACAGTTTACAACAAGGCTAAAAACATGATACCAGTGACATTTTTCAAAACACATCAGGGCTTCAGGACACTTGGATTACTTAGGACAAGCAGTATGGAGACATTTTGTAGTTTTATTTTGTATTTTTTTAACATTTAAATCCTGGTCACCATTTGAGATGAGTGCAAACACCTCTTTTCCCGTGAACCTCCAGGGGGGTATTCCAGAAAGGAGGTTCAACAAACTCTGAGTCTAACCCTGAACTCTGAGTTGATTGACTCCGAGATGGGAAACTCAGAGTTTCCGGTTCTAGAACAGCTGATCTGAAATAGTTCAATCAACTCTGAGTATGTTCACCCTGAGTTCAGTGCGTGCACAACCTCAATAAGAAGCCATCATCAATGGAGCCCCTATACCTCGATTCACCATGGCAACCGCTGAGAAACAGAAACCAAGCTACTTTACCCCATTGGAACTAGAGGTCCTCATGCTGCCTACAGCAAATATGAACACATATTTAGGAAGAAAACCGTTGCAGCAGCTAAGGAGAGAAAAGCTGCATGGGAGAAAATTGCTGCATGTCATTTGTGTCAATGCATAAATTTGAATGCACCACACTTTATTAAAATCGTAGTATACATCTGAAAAAGTGATGTATTGAATAAATTTGATTTTCATTGAGGTTCATAAAGGTAAGACATATTTCACTCAGCCATGATTGTAGGCCGACCTCACTTTGATTTTATTCATATTTGACATCCTGCTGAGTAAATTAACAATTGATAGGCTATTGATATGAAGCACACACCGTGAACACATTATTAACTTTCTTTATGGGACTGAGAATTACTATGATGATTGTGTATTAGATTGTGGTGCATATGTGGGGATGGTATTTTTATTTATCTAACTGATATTTGATCATTGATTTTGTTTATTTCTTTTATGTTATGTTGGTATGTTAGCCTGTTGGATGTTTTTTAAATTTAATTCATTATTGGAGTTTTGTTTTATTTTATTATTTTGGATATATTGATGTTATATTTCCTTCAAAATTTTATTTGTTTTTTCCTATTGGAATCATTGATTGGTGCACTAAAATGTGGTGATGTATATATGAAAATTCAATGAAATACTAACTATAAAAACATAGCACGATGCACAAAATTTGTTCTGATGTGAGCGCATGTCTGCGGTGTGTGAGATTTGATATTTATGGCCGCATAATGTTATTAAGATAAATCTTTGATTGTAATAAAAAACTGTGCCGTTCTAACAGATATTCATCAGAAAATGAGAGCACATCCAATCAAGATCTGAAAAACCTCTCTCGACGATGCGTAATAATTCTGCTTCTTATCCGTGTCTGACAGTTTGCTTCAGGTGGGAGGAGACAGGTAGAAACTCTGTGTTTCTTCTAGAAAACCTGCCAGCGAGCAGGTTATGTTCATAGAGTCAGTTACCATGGTGATTGACTCAGAGTTTGACTTAACTCTCTTTCTGGAATGGATAACACAGAGTTTCCCTCCGCTCAGGGTAAACATACTCAGCTTCCACATAACCTGCTTTCTGAAATACCCCCCAGGAGTGTTTTGTGGACTATAAAACTTAACCTAACTTTTCATCAGCATCACACATGACTAAAAATCATCAGGAGTTTCCTTTACGTTGGAATAAAGTTAGGTTTGGCCGATGTATATATTTTTTAACCAACACCAGTCCTAATAATAAATATCAAATATTCATTAATTTTCAAAATTTTAACCTTTTAAAAGCCAGGTTTTTGTCATGAATTTATTTTTTTTATGATGATCACAGTCTGGGATAAGTCAATGATTTACAGCAACATTTATTGTGACACCTAGTGGAAATAGCATGTACTTTTTCCATATGCCAAATATGGTAAAAATTACACCATCAGGTGGAAAATATCATCATCAGCATGAAGGTGAGTACATAATGAATAAATCTTCATTTTTAGGTAAACAGTTCCTTTAAAGAGAGTCATCACTCACCAGCCACTCTATGATCACACATGACTAAAAATCATCAGGAGTTTCCTTTACGTTGGAATAAAGTTAGGTTTGGCCGATGTCTATCAGACAGACTGCTAACGTTTCATTAGTGTTACACTGGCAGCTGGTTGAAGAGGCATTAAGAGAATCTTTCTCTAACTGCAGGTAATCTGAAGAGCAATTCATAACACACAATTGGGACAAATTGCACTCTTCAGCAAAGACTGACAGGATTGGGAGGTCCTGATTACACAAATGTTACCCACCAAAAACTAAAACAAATCAGTGTCTCTTTCAAACATGAAGCCCAGGAATTTTTATTTCAGAAATCTTCTTGGAACTGGAAATCTCAGCCTCCATTTCCAGGTTTGAAGAATAACCCAGTTTGAGACAGAGCTAAACTTCTGACCATGAAGACCAGGGACGGGTTTAAAGAGGACCGAGGGCAGGGAGAGGATCTGTGTGGCAGCAGAGCGGCAGGATGAAAGAGAAAATCAGCAGCCTTGAAGAGCAGCTTGAGAAACACTGATCTGGGCCATTTCACTCTAATCTTCCTCTCAACACTCTGACAAACTTCATGTCCGATTCCCACACTCCTCCTGACCGGGACCAGAAAACACTCTCTCTTCCCTCGAGGTTCCCCTCGGCAATTTAAGGAAGACTTTTCTCATTTAATGTTGATTTAATGTAATTCAAGACATGAGGATGCTGCAGTAGATTGTTAAACTAATTTCAACTTATGACAATAAATCTATTTTTAAGCTGGAGCTGAGAAGAAGCAAATCAGAGAAGTCTGACATATTGGCAAAGGTTATAAACTAATATCCTATATTTAAAGAAAACTAAATGAATTTGCTGATTTCAAGAATGAAACTAGTAACTGAGCACGATTAACCCCTTAGGGCCCGATTTAACATTACAAACACTCGTATCGTTCTGCGCACAAAATGTGCTTTTCAAAATCAAGCTGTAAAAATAGTATACATTTATATTTTTTTCTACTTTCATTGAGTTAAATTTTGACCAACATCAGTTCTAATCATAAATATAAAATATTCATTAATTTTCAAAATTTGAACCCTTTAAATGCCAGCTTTTTTGTCATAGCGCCATTATGTTTTTAGATCAAACAAACAAACAAACAAACAAAAAGCAAAACAAAAAAAAAAGAATTATTTCAAATATACTACATGCTAAGTTCATTTTTTTTTAAATTGTATTATTATTATCACAGCCGGGCATATGTCAATGATCTGCAGCAACATATTGCTATTTTTTGCGTAGTGTCAAATACTCACATTCTCCACTCTGCACACAAAACGTGCTGTTCAAAATCATGCTATGAAAAATACTACATCAATATGATTTTCTACTTTCATTGAGTTTATTTTTTAACAAACACCAGTCCTAATAATAAATATCAAATATTCATTAATTTTCAAAATTTTAACCTTTTAAAAGCCAGGTTTTTGAAATAATACAATGCATGTTTTTATGCAATGATAGCTGTGGAATCAAAAATGTCAGTTTGAACGAGTTTCAATTGAGCATTTTTTGCACTTAAAAGTATGAATGTAACAATTTAGATTCCACAGTGTATTTTAAACTTACTGTAGGAGCTGAGCTGAAAATTCCAAGATTAAACAAAAATACACAATCTTGCCAAAATGTATGCCATATGCATGAACACAACCAAAAGAACAAATAGCAAGTAAAATCCATCAAACAGACCGTTTGACAACACTAAGAGTTAAAACAACACAGCAGATATTTGTCTTTTTTCTTGATTTTGGTGACCGTTTAAAGGCAATGTCCTCACAGAGGGACAGTCCTACATTTCCATTTAAATTATAGTTGGACTTAAAGCAGATCCCTGCACAAGTATCTTTTTAAATTACGCTATTCTCAAAAAGTGAATGTATTTTTAAATGTATTCTCATGCTTCACCTGAAACTATGAATTATTTTCCTTAATATTATAGAGTTGATATTTACTTACTATTGTAATCCCTCTGCTGCGACTTGTGTCTACTCTGTGCAAACAGCAGCTACTGCGCGTAGTGCCGTCGTGGGGGAGGGATCCTTTCTCTGTCATCAGTGTGTTTACAGGAACAGAAGTAGGCAGGTTACTAATGTAATGGGAGAACATGTTTACATGTACCCTGGTTACTGTACATCTGAGAATACATGCAGCAGCTCAGTAATCTGATTCCTCCCCAACCTCTGACCCTCTATTTGAAGCTGGCTGGCTCACTTATTTTGTCTGTATTAGACATGGGATATTTTAAATATTAAGATACACATCAGTCTGTCAAATGATCTCTCCTTTCTTCTAGCCACTGGCTGTTACTCTCTCTGTCTGAAGTGTTTGTCCTACACAAGCTGCCGTGTAAACAGCCCATTAGAAACCTGGTTACCTGCGTTCACAGACTGAGGTCATCAGCTCTGCCCAGGGGAAATCTACCTGTGAATTAGGGTTCTATGAGCCCTTACCCAGGTTGAGAGTTAATTTTTTCCTTATCTGAATAGAGGGTCTTGGCGAAGGGGGCTGATGATGTATTTTAATTTTTGTTTTTGCTTTTTAAAAATTTGCAGTGTTTTAACTCTGTGTTTTTAATGCTAAATTGAAAATGTGCACTAAAACAGGTTGCTGAAAGTAAGCAGCCGCACAGTTGTCAGAAATGTTGACAAGAGTGCGGGTCTTTTGATGTACACCATTCTCATGTTTTTTGAAAGTGTCTAAAAATAATTGTGTTTTGGGAAATGGTATGTAAGGAGCTAAAGCAAATACTAGGATATGAGGTATGTAAATTCTCTGAAGATAATATTATTGCCAGTGATGATAGATATTTGATCAAAATACTGCTAACAGCAAGGAAGAAAGCTCTCACTAGGAAGTGGGGTAAGGAAATACCACCAATAAAGGACCAATGGGTAAAAGTCACAGGAGAAATCTTTTCAGTGGAAAAACTGACACATACCCAGACTACAAAAAGCACAACTAGAAGCACAACTACAAAGAAAAAGTGGAAAATATAATACATTATTACATATACAACATATACAAATACATTTTTCTAAAAAACACTGTCTGTCACTAAAGGTAGTTCTCATCACCCTGATGTTTGTTTCTCCTTATGATAAGTTTGGTTTTCTTGGGTTATTAAATTACAAAAAAGGGGGCTTTTCTGCCATGATTGACAGCTGTGACATCCAATATGTGCGCCTGCATTTAATGGCGCTGCTTATGACTGGTCAGACGAGTGTTTTTGCAGGAAGCCCCCCATCGCTGATATCGCATCTGCGCAGATGTGGGCTCTCAATGACATCATCCACGCAAGATGGCAATGCCCCTACCGTGGATATTTTAAGCTCACTTCAGCATAGCAGGAGTAGGTGGGAGTGTGTCGTCCGTCTTTATATACAGACTATGGTCCTGACATACACAAATATGCTCCATCTCTCTGCGTGCTTCGCCTACTTACAGTGCACCAATAAAGGGGACAATTAGTGCATTTTGTTACATCTTAATGCAGCTGATTATGACTCACTAGCCTGAGGTGAAACCCTTTAATTGTTTGCTAATCACTCATTTACACTTTCTACCTGAAGAATATGATAAAGATCAGTTTTGCTGGGGCATTCGGCGGTTCAGTGGATAAAGCAGGCGCCCTATATATGAAGGCAATGTCCTTGCTGCAGCAGCCGTGGGTTCAATTCCAGCTTCCAGCCCTTTTCTGCATGTCATCTCCTCTCTTTCCCCCTTTCACGCTATCACTATGTCCTATCTAATAAGGCAGAATTCCAAAAAAATAATCTTAAAAAAAAAAATCAGTCAGATCAGTTATGCTTTGGCAGGAAGAGACAGTAGCCTCTCTAAATGATAAAAAAAAACTGTAATAACGTGTCTTCCACTGGCCTCTACGTCTCCTTTACACCTGTATGCACCTAGGAGGTGGTTACATAGGCCCTGACTTTTACACACACACACGCACGCACGCACACACACACACACACACACACACACACACGCACACACACGCGCACACACACACATCAAACAGCAGTGCCTGCCTCAGCCCACCTGTTCCCAGTCGGAGGGGTGGGGAGCGGGTGGTGGGGGAGGGGTTTCTGTCTTTAGGCAACTATTTAATTAGGCTCAGTGTTGGTTGGCTGGCAGTGGAATCTCCTGTGCTCCTCTGCTCTCAAATGTTCTCCATGAATGTCAAAGAGATAGAGAGAGGAGAGACAGAGCAGGGCTTCAAAGCAGCCAGCGGATCTCTTCTATTTGTCTATTCCCCCATGGCGAGGCACAGTCTCTCTTTTTCCAGCTTCCCTTCCTTTCCTCCTTTCTTGCTCTCCCTCTCACTCATTTCCAGGAGTGCTTTGAACGCTGCTCCCCCAGATGGGGAGAGAGAACACAGAAGAAAATGGGAGATGTTCCCTAGAGCAAGAATATAGACCAGATGAAGGCACAAACTAATTGATTTTGTGGTTTGGCAAAACTTCATGAGTAAATTTAAATCTACCATTCTGACTTTATGGACATTATTAATAACAAAACAATGAGTTAACACAAAAAAAATAATGTTTAAGTTAGAGCTGGCTGATATGGGGAAAATTTGCCTAAATATTAGTTCTTGACCAAACACCACAATATCAATATTGTGGCGATATTGTAGAGTTCACTATTGGTGCGTATTTATCCAATGAGATATGTGATAAATAATCATCAGTAATGCGTACATAAAGAATCAGTGGATTAAAAGGTAAATAACAGGAAACAACAGCACTTTACTGTTGTTAAGCCATAAACTAAAAGACTCTTATTTTCTTTTCATTATTTTGTTGTAACTTAGAATAATGTTATTTAAGTAGCAAAAAAGGCCTTTAAGAGGTGTAGTAACTCAGACTCCTGGTGATGCAGGTAGAGAGAGAGAGACGCTCTGGTGAAATCAGCTGTGTTGGAAACAAGTTGGAGAAAAGTTTGCATCAATGCTCAGACAACCACAGAGACACTATTGGTATCTATATATTCTTATATGTTTGTTTAACAATAAAGTAAATAATGCCTGACCTAAAATTAACACTGATTTATTTTGCTTGGAATTAAAGGTTAGACTAAAGATAATTAAACAGTTATTGCAAACATTACCTAAAAAGTCATAAATATTACTTAAAAAAGATCTTAAATATTAAAAACTGAATACATTTAATTTAAGACAAAGCATAACAATTTAAAAATTGCAATTAATATTTTTAATAAATGTGTGGCACGGCATGGTATTTATAACACTGAATATGGTATTCAGCATGATTAAACAATGTTCCCATTTAATTATTTGAGTGAAATCAAGTGATTTTATTTTAAGACATAGATTGGTTTATGTACTGATATGATTTATGTTATCAAGAGATGAATTTATTCGCTGAATTAACTAATGTGATTTTTTATTTTTTTGAGGTTTTCAACCTAACACTTGTACTTCAATGATCATAATTTCTATAAATTGAAATAAGTGGAGTTGTCCTGCGTCCTATGTGGTTCTGTATGCCAGGCTGATTACAGGCAGGCACTGAGCCTGAAACCTGACATAAACTCGACAACTGTAATGCAGCCTTTAAAATCAGAAAGAGATCACATCTGTGATATCTAAGATCTAAGATGACATCTAGGCTGTGTTCGAAATCACCCCCTATCACGGATGTAGTGCACTATATAGTGTGTTCGCCATTTTGTAGTGTTGTTCGAATTCTCCGCGATTAATTTCATCCACTATGTAGTGGACGAGAAAACACCCACAATGCACCGCAAAATTGAGTGAACAAGCAATGTACACTACTTTGTGCTCCGTATCCCACAATGCAATGCGGTCGTGTTTTGGAAGAGGAGAAGAAGGAGACGATGGCCACCGCACCAACCGCCGCCGCTTTTGTATATAAATTTAAGTAACATTACAATATACACATTTGATGCGTGTAATACTTTAGTGGCGTGGTTTTATGCCTTTTAAGGGTTGCGAATTGTCATAACGAGCGGATTTGTTGGTGGAGAAGCATCCGGTTTGTTATTTGTATCTGCGAGCTAACGCTAACACTAAGGCTAATGCTAGGGCTTGCCGGTAGTTGCAGCTCTAGCTAGGAGCAGACACCCGCACACCCGCTCACATCTGATCATAGCGTTTTGTTCTCTTTTCCCAATTGGCGGTGTGTTAGAAAAATAAATGCTTTTCTGTTTCTTGTTCCAAGGGACTGATGAAGATGTTGAGAAGCTTATTAAGCTTCGTGTTAAGCACAACCAGCTGTTCTCCGGCCGAAGAAATGCGGCTCTGCATGGATGGGATATATTCTAGTGGTGCATATTCATCAATAAAAGAAATTTCAGAATTCATATTTGTCATTCCTGATTGAACATTACATTTGTATTTTTTAGTATGATGGTATTTATAGTTGAATAACCATGGCGCATCTGACGCAACCACGTTCAGGAAATTACCGTGTAGTGTCCGAATTCTCCTCCCGTCGTCGTTCCCTACATCGTGTATATGATGTAGTTCACTACATCATAAACACGATGTAGTGGATAGGGAGTGAGTGAATGAGTGGATGATTTCGAACACAGCCCTACTCTCATATCATGACATTGATATAATATCCATATATTGGCCAGCCCCAGTTTTACTCAATGTGAGAATGCAAAGGGACAGATTTGTGAGTGGTACATGGTCAGTTTCAAATCTTATTTTTACTATTTTTACAAGTTGTTTTGGCAGATTCTCAACACTATAACAAGGCATTCTTCCGGACAATTTTTTGGCATGCAGACATTAATGGGACGAAAAATATCTTTCTGGTATTAGTCAAATGAAAAAGATGATAGGGTACACTGGGAGGAGTTCCTGATGACCTTCTAATGGTGTGTTCACACTGAACACAATGCAAGCATTTCATACAGAGAGTCAATGCAAATACGTGACTGGATGCAAATGCATACCAGGTGAGGCAATGGATGCGATGGACGTGACACGTGATGCCATGGAGTCTCACAAGTTGAGCGAGAAATTTGCGTGACATTGTGTCGCAATAGCTTATCAGCGATTACATCTAAATTGAGATTCTCCCAACATTACGAAGATTCCGTAATGACAAACAACTACACTCATTATCAGTGCTGTACAGAGACAGAACAAACAAAGAGGTAGGAGATCAGTGAGCAAAGCTATAACGTTACATGGAAAGCCCTGAAAATATACCTGTGTCTTGTGAAAGCTATTTTTGTTGCAAAAATGATGGGAATTTATGTTGGTCTTTTATTTTGGAAAGTAAACAGTGGAGGGTGTGACATGGTAATGTGCTGCCGTGTCAGTTTGATAAATAATAAACAGTGTTATCGTCTTGGCTCACGCTGCTTCAGGACACAGAGACTATGTGTTTACATCCAGCTGTCTATTAAGCTTCACTGCAAACCAGTTAGCTGTTAGCTGCCTCTCTCAGGTATCTAGTCAGCACAGACGGTAGTAAGGCTGTTATAGCCAGACACAGCTCAACTCTATTTTGCTAGACTTAAAAGCTATAATTTTACAACAGACCCAATTTTTGATATTATGTATAGTCAGAATTTTACTACATTAGCCAATCAGTGTATTTACATTCTGTTCCTCTCAACTAAGTTTTTATCTTTGGTGACTTCACTTTTCTTTTAAATATATAGGGGATTCAAAGGAAACTGACATTTGATCTCAGTGTTTGCTGCTCACTCTCCTACAGCTGGAGCAGAGCTGTATTGCAAATATGAAACATGTTCCACTGCTGCTCCTTCACAATAAAATGACTGGCGACATATGGGGTGGCTTTTATTGTGAAGCTGTCACAGGAAAACACTATTGACTGCGGTATGAACTCTCTGTGATCGTTCTTGGAAGACCTCTCCATAAAACGAGACAAGACTGTTTTCCATCAGAAGATCAGTTTGAAATGTTAGAGTTAGAAACAAGAAAGGTCACAGTGAGGTGTTATTAGATGAGGAGCTGCAGGTGACAAGCTGTATATTTAAGCAATACCCCACCAAAGGGAGTGATGCTGTATTGTATATCATCACAGCTGTGATTCGGTCACAGAACATAATCACAGCCGTGATGATATACAGTACAACATCACAACCTCGAGTGTGATATTGCTTTTATACAACAGTTCCACAAACGTCTTTTATTAGTTAACAATAACAAGCAACAGCAGATCATGATTTGTTTGTTTAATTAATGTTTTTTTTTTGCTCCACCTATACAAATATTTCCGCAACTGCTGGAAGTGACAGCTGTTGCCTAGCAACACATAAACATTTTCCTGCATGCCACTTGCTAATATGTGGAAACTTGGTCTTCATTTTATACATAGAGCAGCTGTTTTAGTATCATGAACATTTATCTCTGTGTTTTCAGTGAAATAAGAGTCTCTTAACAGACACTTAGGCCGCCTGTGAGATTCGGATGAGTTAGTCTGATCAGTTCGTCGCTTCAGCGTGTGTCCACTCACTGCTGTCATCTCATGTCCAGTATCAGACAGCGTGTGTGTGTGTATGTGTGTGTGTCTCAGGCTGTGGATAGTGTCAGATGAGTGTGTCCCTGTCTCACTGCACATCCGTGTAACATCTGTGACAGCTGGTTTACTCCCAATGAACAGCGGTTTACTAAAACCCATCCATCACAGTTCCCCCCCTCCTCCTGGGCTGCAGGTCGAGGGCTTTTGCATCAGGCAGGATTTTGCTCAGGTATTTTTTGAGCGATGACACCGGTCAGATGGGATTTCCTCACTCTTCAAACACTGATACAATGTACAGTAACATTAGGCAACTACCGACAAATACCACTTAGTGTGAGCCTAATTATTGGACTTTGAACAGCTGTGAAGCGGAGTGAGACATGCAGAGTTAAAAGTTAGCAGTCCCAGTGATGTTGTACTGTATATTATCACTCATGGAATGCCTCTTGACCAATCAAATTGCTTGGTCGGAACTAATTGTAGTATAATTGATTCTAATGTATGGATTGTGGTACTTTGACACTGGCTGTGGCAATTCTGCGTCTTGCTGCTGGCATATTGGGGTTAACTGGCATTGGCAGTTCAGCCTCACACTTTCCTGCGTCCTGTAAGGCGCCCTCATCTATGTCCAAGAGACATCTATGAGGCATATCAATGTTGTGCAACACACAACATGCCACAAAGAATGCTGGGACTTTGAGGGCTGTATTGTGATGTTCTACTTGACTTATCCAAACATCTGAACCTCATGCAGGCGCATCTTGCTATCTGAATAATCCACCCTTAAAAAACAGGAAACAGATTGCACGTTTTTGACTTTAAACCAGCTTTTATTTGGTCAATTGCACATTTGCTTTCTGTTGCCTCAAAGACCGACACACCCAGGGGCACACAGATTGGCGCAGGAACATTTGTTATTTAAAGGACGGGTGCACCAGGTGTGAAAATGACAACTGCTCTGGTCTGACACTAACAATGACACTAATGTTACCAATACTACATGGACCAAACCCCATTCCAACCCGGGTTCATACCAGGGACCCTCTTGACTGCATCAATGAGGACTGTGTGTACTAGCCTCTGAGCTGGGAACGGATGTAGCAACAGCAGACAGCATCTTTGCTGAACAACAGTTTTGTGTGAAAGGAGTTTAAAGCCCGACCCATATAGACGCCTGTCCCAAGCATAAGCCTGTTGAATTCAATGATTTAAGAAAATAATAGTCCGGGCTATTAACAAAAGTTTTATGGTATCTCTCTCTCTCTCTCTCTCTCTCTCTCTATATACATATATATATATATATATATATATATATATATATATATATATATATATATATATATATATATATATATATTGCATATATATATATGTTCATGTTCATGCCAATAAAGCAACTTTGAATCAATAAAATTCATAGAGAGAGCTACAAGATGCCCTTTGTATGTGCCTAATTTAGCCATACAAGATAATATATCATCTATAAAAGATAGAAAACATTGTCCATAAGAAACCTTATTACTTGCCTTTCAGCTTCTCTGTAATTAACTCTTTTACTAAAAACAAAAATCACAAGGAGGGAGAAAGTGAAATCCACAGAGTAAAATCCACTAAGCCTTGAGAGGAAAATTACTGTAGAGATGCATGCAGGGGTGAATTAGAAAGCCACTAAAATGTGAGTGTTTTCCTCTTCTCTGTCTGAATCCCTACAAAATGCACATTAGCAACTAGTAGTTGCTTACAATGGTCACAAAGAATGAACCCAATTCCACCTTCATCAATCACATGAGATTACAATTTACCCCGAGAGATGAGGCTCAAACTGAGTCCTCCGGGAGATAGAGTAGTCGAGTGAAACCCAAATGCCCTTGAAAAGTAATTTTAGCTGGCAGGCTTCAGCCCAGTGCAGGAAGAAAGAATAAACTGAAATGGTAATAAAAGGAGGACGGCATCTAAAGCTTAATCTCCCTCTACACACACACACACACACACACACACACACACACACACACACACACACACACACTGTGAATATATAAATTCTGTGCACCAAATGAAATGTGTGTTCACATGAGAAAACTTCCACCATCAACATCATAACTTCTGTGAAGTAACACACACACACAGAAAGTCAACAGATCCCCACTGGCATCTTCAAGAGTCAGTCAGCGCACAGCAGCAATGTTTTCCACTTGTCAGGCTCACTCTGGTGGAACAACACACGCACGCACGCATGCACAAATGCACGCACGCACGCGCACACACACACACTAACAGTGTGCAAGAAGAAGAAAATGGCAAAGGCGAAATCCTTTACAAGGACAACTTGTGAAGCACCCAAAAAGCTCATTTGGCTGCAACAATCTAAAATCATCTCATAGGGTTTGAACATCTTTTATTTCACTGTGAACTGCCGAATAATGCTGAAATGTCATGATGTTCACAGGATACAGCATCTGACCTACACCACAGGAGGTCGGGATAAGAGCCTGTTGACTTTTTCAGGCATTGATTGTATGTGGGAGGCCACTGACTGACGGATCATGTTTTTGTCATTATAATACTGAGAGGTCAAAGAAACAAAACAAGTGGCTCTCAAGTTCAGCTCAGATAAAATGATTAGACTACTGACATTTTTGTGCTTTCTTAAGATTTCCCAAATGTTTTCCTCAGACCACAGATATGCATTCCCCCAACAGTTAATTAAGAAATCAAAGCCCAAATGCCACAACAGCTACAACTATGTCTTTCATCCTAACCCCCCATAAAACAGAAATAAATAACACGAGGCATTAAGCATTAAGCTCTGTTAATTACGCTATTCATGTCAACAACATGGGGCCAACAGATAAAAACAATTACAGTCTCTCCATGTATGAAGCTAGGGCCACAGATTAAATAAAATGTGATTCTTCATCAAGGATCCCTGGTAAAATATTTTAAACCACAATAAAATGAGGCTTCAGATCTGCTGAAGAAACTCTGCATGTGGCAGCCTTACCTTCCTCTTCTTGAAGGCCTGTCTGGACAGGTATCCCCTGCAGGCAGCCTGAAACAGAGTAATGTTTCTCCTGGTCTGGACGTCTCGCTGCTCCTCCAGCCTGGACAGAGTCCCCGCTCTGAAGAACAACTGCAGGAGGAGTGGGAGAGTTAAGGTAAGGACTGCTACAAAGACTTCCATGTTGCACATGGATGTACAGTACATCATGTTTAGCAAGTGAGTGTAAAACTTGATAGGATTTCAAGTGTGTTAAAATCAACTAAATATCCAATAGATTTGTAAGAAGTGTTATTCTTATACGGCCTTCTAAACTCCATGTTGATGTGATCAAATTTAAAGAAAATGTGGGGTATAACCCAAAGTTATCACAAACTACAAAGTTTTGTAACCTTGTAAAAATCTGTTCAGTGATCGAGCTACACAGCAACATGTAGCATAAGGTTGGTGATTGTCCTCTTTGGCACACAGGCAAACTCAGTGTGGACCTCAGCCCACATAATAGAGTGCACTTTCATGTAGTAACTAGTGAGTGGGCATAGAACTGCTTCGGAATTTCATCACTTCATATCCTCCAAATCTTTGCCATAACCAGCCAAATCAAGTGTTGCTAGAGCTCTTTGACCTCTTCATTACTCTATTCATTCTCCATGCACCTTGGAAGTTGGTAAAGTTGTGCCAGAAACCTCCGCACTACATTACTGATCTCGAACATGCAAGTGGCATTGTACGCAGGTAGCACTAGATACAGACCCAGGGACCCAGAGGGTCCAGGGGGTTACTAATACCACTTTTTGATCATATTAGCTCTGGTTCTTGAACTAGCTCTGTCTAGGATTCTTGGAACTTTGGTGCTTTCTAGCAAACCAGTCCATGTTTCCACCACAGTTGTGCAGTTGCACAGCAGAGGTAAACAGTAGAAGCAAGACTGCAGATTACATTGATTACCTACATCTTTAGTTCTGTTTTTGCTGATCTTTTTTTTAACCAAAAAAAAAAAAAACATTTAAGTTTTGCGCAGATCTGCAACAGAAACCCCTGCCTGGGCCATTTGGCTCAGGTGAACTAAAGAAGCTCATACTAAACAGGTCATGCAGATAGAAGAAGTAGTCAAGTGGGGATGTGCCAATGCAGAGAGTGTATGTGATAAAATCAGTGTTGACATGCATCGGAGCTGAAGAATATGATGTTGGACATTTGTTCATGGGTTGCCCAGCCAGCAGTGACCGGCATTAAGTTGTCATGTGTGTGCTGGCTTACATAGAAAACGAAAGGTGTGGGTGTTTTCAGCTTGGTGCTCTGAAGCTTTCAGCTCCAGCATCAAATACAAGACAAGACCACACCAGATTCTGATAGTACTTTGTCCACTACTGCCAAGTGTGATCAACTCTTTGGCTAACTGTATTGTCAAAGCCAAGGCCCAAGCAGGGAAGATGTCTAAGACTTTGTGTCACAGACAGCAATTAATATATTTCAATTTTTTTTTATAAGTGGCCACACAGATCATCTGTCAAATGGGAACCAAGTGTCAAAGGCTCAGGAGTGTGTACATCTTGTGTTCATTTTGTCTAAGCATGACCTTACATTGGAGCCAACTTACAAAATATGGTACTAAAACAATGTTGCAAATGTAGATTTGAATTTTTGCTGTGTTAATTCTGCTCTGAGCTGCTGGGTACTTTAGGTATTTTTTAATTTCTTTCTTGTCCAGAACAACTGTCTCAGTGATTTTCCAAGCCATATCATTATAGTCTTGTCCAGAAATATTCCTGTCTTTTATCTTCTTTGCTGATGATTTGGAAAGCAGCAGTGCCACTTCCCAAATGCCAATGAGTACACAATTTAATTTTTGTAAAGAGTCATGACGGTCTGACACTGCACCCCCTGGAAAAGCCCACATCATAATGTCTCCAACTCCTTCTAGATAATTTGTGTCTGGGGACAGACATTGCTCTGTTCGTCAGCCATGAATTAGCTGGCAGCTCTTTGTGGAAGTAGATTCATTAAGCAGAATTTAAGTGATGCTTTGTCCTTCAGAGGATGCAACTCTCACTGTAATTTTCAAAATTGCTTGAGCACAGGAGAAAGTACAGTTTCAAGTATGGCCGAATATATGTCATTCAGAGCTTGTGACTTCACCAACATAAAACATAGTTGTACTACAGTTATAATACAGAGCATGAAACTGATGTGATGCACAGAGTTTATAGCTATTGCTTAATTTCAACTCTTTTGTGACCCATAGTTTGGACCCAGTCAATTTAACAACCATTTCATGGGCAGTCCACCTAAATAGTTGGTATTTCTAAGGCTAGGCAAGGTTATTTATATAATACATTTCAGAAACAAGGCAATTCAAAGTGCTCTACACAAAACATCAAAACATGGAGACAAAGTGCAAGAGAAACACATAATAAAAAAACATTAATTACAACTTTCTTAGATAGAATAAAATTGAATATTCTTGTTTAAAATACAATAAAATAAGTTATAGTGCAGTATGAGAACTAAATAATCATTTGATTTAATTAAAGGTGGTGGTAAACAGAAAAGGCATTATTTAATAGAATCAAGCGGACCTGTAGATTTCTGGGAGTTTGGATGGTTTGGATGAGTCTGGATGGTTCATAAATTAGCAAAATTAAAAAATGCTTTTTGGCCCTAAACCATTCATTGCTTTATAAACCAACAATAGTATTTTAAAATCAAGCTCTGCAGGAAGCCAGTGTAAAGACCTAAGGACTGTAGTGATGTTATCTACTTCCTTGGTCTTGGTGAGGACTTACTGAGCAGCAGTATTCAGCTGTAGCTGTCTTTGGTTTTTTCTTTTTGGGTGGGTGGGGGTGGGGGGTTAAAGACACCGTAACAGTAGTCAAGTCTACTGGAGATAAATGCATGGACAAGATTTACCAAATCCTATTAAGACATTATTCCTTTCATCCTGGTTATATTCCAAAGGTGATAGTGGGCTGACTTTGTAATTGTCTTCATGCTGCTGTTGATATTCGGGTCTGCATCCATGACAACTCCAAGATTTCTGGATGGTCTGCAGTTTTTGATATTGCCAATTAAAGCTGAGCACTGACTTTTAATCAACCATAATGGTTCCAAAAACAATCATCTTAGTTATGTCTTTGTTTATCCTATCCAAATGTTGATTTCTTCAATATGTGTACTCAGTGCTTATATTGGACCATAGTCCCCCCGCAATATGGTTATATTGTGCGTCATCTGCATAATTATAGTAACATATTTAGTTGTTTTTCGTAATGTAATTTAGTGGAAGCATGTAAATGTGAAACAGAGGAGGTGTCAGAGTGGAGCCTTGAGTAGTTCCACATGACATTTTTGTTGACTCAGATGTGTTATTACATGTAGACAAAAAGTGGTCCCTGTCCTTTTAGTAGAATTCAAACCAGCTTAGTACTGTGCTATAAAGTCCCACCTGTCACTCTGGTGATATGTTCTGGTTAACTTTGTCAAATGCAGCACTGAGATCCAGAAATACTAAGATAGAAATTCTGAAATTGACTGTGTTTCAGTGGAAGTCATTGAAGACCATAACAAAAGCGGCCTCAGTGCTATGGTGTGGTCATGGATAACAAATAAAAAGCACAAATCAATCAAACATTGGTCAGCCCAGTAAAACAGTGGTTTGCACTAGGTTAAGCAAGCTCATTTGAAAATCTTATATATTAAATATTACTTGTTACTTTTATTTGAAAGTAATGTTGGTGTCTCTGTAGAGTAATGTGTTACTGATTAAACAGTTTTGGAGTTACTTCCATCAAAATAACCACACACACAGTAAGACCGTCCCATCAACCCTTAACTGTCTGGCTGGTTAAAGGGCTCCCGTTTTGCAGAACCCTTCCTTACAGTCGGAAAAACCTGTTCACATAGTGAAGTGTGTGACGAGGCGGGTGGTGACACAGGGGTCACTGCCTGACCACAGGTCAGTGTGTATCTTGGCAGAGCTAACCAGCTCTATTTCTGCAGGAAAATCAGGGATGTCCTGTGATGCTTCTACAGTCACTAGAGGCACATTCATGCCCCTTAAAGAGAGTTTATTTGTGGGTGCCTGTGTGTCATAGCCCTGCTGTTGTAGTGCTTTTAAAGGTTAACGTTACTACTTGTTAGCCTTGAATATCAAGTGAAACTGGACATGGCACAGGTTTCTGCGGGTCCATGTGTGTGTAGAAGAGAGATAAAGCTCTTTTAAATGTCTCACAGCATCTCTTCTGTTGCAGATTTGTTGTGTGCAATGATGTGTCCTAGAAATATTGTTCTTGTACACACAAGAATCTCAAAATGAATGAGTTCTTCTAGTGTCATCCTTTAGGTGGTGCACTGAAAAAGATTTTGTGAAGAAAAAGCATCTACCAGCATACATGTTATCATCTGTTGACAGGCTGTTATTACTCTCTGATGACTTCATCTATTGCACAGTGTGACTAGGATGTAGGATTAGTAAAAATGTCTAATCCTACTTTTTTTTAATGATTAGCTGGGATGAGAAATATTGTGAATACTAACACTCTTCAGCGGGAATGAGTGGGAGAACAGTATCTCATATCAGAACTATGAGGGAGTCTAGGGGGTTTGTTTAATGAATCAAAGGTATGCAGCACTAACAGAAGCCAGAGGCTTTTTGGTACCTGAAAGTTTGGTAAAGTATCAGCCAGAGGCAGGTGGTCCATCTGTACAGCAGTTGGAAATAGCTCCAGATTAGGAGGAATGTTTTTGTTGTTTGCGTCACATAAAAAGAGTCAAATGACGTATTCAGCACGTTAACTTGAAAACGACTGGTTGCATGCTACCTACTTTCACCTTTTAAGAATACTGGCCCTATAACACATCATGATTACATTGTGCTATTAATATGGCAGCCATTCAATGCGGTCTATGGCATGCCGCATATCACCAGAAAGCGGAGAATCTTGTAATTTGATTTATTGTGACCATTTCAACCACCACAGAAGGTTCTATAACCACTTATATCAGAAAAACAAACAATCACAACAAGTTGCAATATTCCAACAAAAACAGTTGTGATACACTCCCAGAGGTCCAGAAGACCAAATCCAGTAAAACATTTAGTCCAGGCACATTATTACACCAATAAATATCCAGGGAAGCCCTTAGCATAATTTCAGACCGTCCGGTAAATGTACAATATTTCTGTTGTATTTTTTGTAATAATCCTCATATGCATGCATGCAATGCTGGTCCTTGGGTGTCAAAATGGCGACTGGGATCTCCTCTTGTGATTGACATTTTGTTTGAGCCAATTTGAGCATCTATATACAATTTAGAGACTGCTAAAGCCAATGAATGCCTGCATTGAAAAAAGGGGGGTTTGGGGGTATAGAAAGCCCACCAGCTGCAACCAAGTGTGCTGATGATTGTTTCATTTAGCCATTAAAATTCTAAACATGGGGATATGCTGGTTTATGGGGATATGCTGGTTCATGGTCTCAGTAGAAAAGGGGTAATCCCCTGCGTAAAAGACAGTCAGCTGGTGCGCGCCGGTGCATTTCGTGTGTCATTGTCAGAGCACATATGTTTTAAGTTTGTTTTGGAGAGAAAAAAGAGTGAATATGGCCAAAAGTACTGCTAAAACAAAGTTTTCTCAGGACAGGAGGAGCTATTCATGGATGGAGAGGATTATCACCCTTGACAAGTGAGTATTTTATTATATTATATGTATATGTGTGTGTGTTTGCGTGTGTGTATTACTGTATATTTCGACAAAAATAAGCTTTATTTTGAATTGTGAATTGCCGTGTCGTTTTTTTTTTTTTTCTTTAACAAACGGACCTGTAGTGGAGGGGGGAGGGGCAATAGTTTGTTTTACTATTCCTATTTGTTTTTTCTGTTTGTGTCTCGACGTCTTACTGCTATTTTTGTGTTATTGTATATTTCGACAGAAATACGCGTTAGTCGCAATAATAGTTTGCTCAAACAAAAAAGAAAAAAGAAACAAAAAAAGAAACAAGAACAGCTCTCAATTTACTTTGGGTATGTCTTGGATGACGGCAGAGAACGGCTAATTGTGTGGGTGAGTTTATATAACCTATTTTATCACTCAGTTATTTCTAATGTGTCAGCTGCACATTCTGCAGCTCTTAAACTTGATGCAGCAGATTTTAATCAATCAACTTTTATTATATATTATACTTAATATATACTTATTTGTTACTGGTTATAGAAACATGCTACTCAACGGAGCTGTGAAAGGTATTTTTAGCAATTTAGAGCCAAAACTGGCACCTGCTTCAGACCATGTTAAGTTTGTCACATAAGATACCATGGCGATCTAGCCAGGTTAAAAGAGAGCTACCTTTGTGGGATCAAAAACTCTGGCTTTAGACAGAAACATTCCTTGCAAAGACACTAATCTTGCTTTGTGGTAAAGTACCTGATTTAAATGAAAATTGTGGCTTTTTTTTATTTTCCTTGCCAAAAATACATTTGGTAAAGAATTTTTATATATTTTCTCAAGAAAGAATCATCAGTATGGAAACTGAGGTATTGTACTTTAACACCTAAAAATGTCTGATGAGTCCCAGCCTTAGTAATGAGGCTGCTGTTGTTGTATACATTACAGTTGGTGAAGAACAAATGAGTGCTGTAGGCAGATGATGTCAAACCAGCCTTGGAGGAGACAACACATCTGGCTAACATGAACTGCTGTGCTCCTCGGAGACCTATTTGTCAGTGCAGGGATGGTTTAATGATATCAGGCAGAGAGCCACATACAAGTTGGCAGTGAATCGCAGGGGCAGTTTGGCAGTGAAAGGGGGGTCATCTGCCAGCCTGGAGGAGACGCAGCCACCTGCACAGTCCTCACTTCATGTGTTATGGATGACACTTTTATTTTGGAGGAAAACTTTCCCACAGTAAAACTGAGGGATACAAAACATCAGCAGGTTTATTTCTATTGCAGCCACTGCACTACCGTTAATGTTTCGACGATGTAAGCGTGATATGCAAACGATAATAGAAGCGCCCACATATGAAGGATTTCTGGGAGACGATAGCCTATAATTTCAAAGAGAAATTGTGGATTCACAACTTCCAGCTGATCCACTCAACTTTTAAGAAATATCCGATGCAATAACTTCTCTTATAGCTCCTGCTGCATCATAAGGGTGCCAGTTCCTACTGACAAGCATATAGCCATAGCATCATGTGACCTAGAAAATCAAAAAAAAAAAAAGTGTTTACATTGCAGTTTTGCCAAATATGGCTTTTTCAAATCGCCTAAAATACCACTTCATGCGAGCGGAAAAACTTTTTGCAATAAATGGGAGTTTTTCTCAAAGTGACATGTTTCCATCAGGTGACGCTTCATACTCTGGCAGGAGGGAGAGGTGGGGCCCTCGCTCACCTCCTGGGGCCCTACGCAGGTTGCATACAGAGTGTATAGGGAGGGCTGCCTCTGACTTTTTCTGCAATAGAGGATCTAATAGTTCCTCCACCACTGCTTATTTCTGAAGTACCTACGGCAAACGCTGCAGCTGAAAGGGGGGAAGCTTCTTCGGTAACAGATTGTGTTCAAGGGGCCTATGATGTCATCTGATATTGATCACAGGCCCCTGAATCTATTTAAAATAAAATTATATCATGGCAGACTTTGATAATGCCAGATATGGTATCATTCTCCATCCAAAGAATTAATATGACATTGTATTCTGGTGAAACTGGTATTTACATCCTGAGCTGAAGGTATATAATTTTCATATTGTCGACTTTTTAACCATCTGAATAAGTATATACAGTATGTGGCTTCTGCTGCCCGGCTCAGCTTGGCAGGTGCCTATTGTCCAAGACTGATGCAATATCACTTAACACTATGTTAGTATATTAATCATATGGTATTCTCCACTTAATGCAGCTCATTTATTCATCATTCAACATGATTCCCACACTGCATGAGATACACAGTATAATTAGATGGAGTAAGTGGCCCAGTGTGTGGGTTGGTGGCACATTGCCTTCCATGTGGGTTGGCTGGACCTGAGCATGTCTCATCTGCCAGTAAAAATAATGTGAAACAAGTCGAATTCGTAATATTAGTAATATGAACACTAGAGAACACAAAAAGTTCTGATTTGAAACTTCTGCTGAACTTGGGAGAAGTAGCGGCCCAAGTATAGGCTGACACGCACCAACACTAGGCAAGGTTAAACTCCCTGAAATATCTGCCAAGAAGCTGCTCTAATTGACAGCTCAAGGCGCTCACTGCTCTTTATTCCAACGACATTCGCAGATCTAATTAACAAAACCATCAGCCTGTCTTTTTCCCTGTGATTAGCTGTTTTTTTTTATCTCAAAGAGTTGGAGTCTGGCAGAGTCTGACTGCTGCTTGGCAAGGGTCACAGACTGAGAGAGCCACAACCATCAGCTCCTCCCCATGAAAAGAATAAGATTAAAAACAAAACACTCCAGGACTACTGAAGGTGAGAATGGAAGTGTGAAGACTCGTCGCTGCAGAGGAACAAAACAGCTCCGACTCCTCCATGCCCAGCACACCCTTAGCTAGAAAGGTAGGTATATAGACAACAAAAATCTAATTGTCTGTTTAAAGGCCTTATTAATAACTTTGGTTAGAGAGAGATGATTTAAATGAATATATATATATATATATATCCAAAGAGCCTTTAGAAAGATGTATAAAAATTAGCTTGACTGTTAAATAATCATTTAAAAATTGTGTCAGGTCCAAAATAAATGTTTTGTTTATATGACTGTAAAATGTCTGAGATTTGATCACCACTCTTAACAAGGCTTGTGAGCTAATAGATTAACAATGTTGGTATCAATTGGTATCTCACGGTCTTCACTGGTCAAGGGTCTGAAAGCCTCTGGGAACCCAAATCACCCAAAACTTTCTTAATATGTAATATAGGGTCTTATATGCATAAAAAAACATTAAAAAAAATCAGCAGATATAGTCTCAGTCCAAATTTGAAATATTGTCATATGAGTTTTTTCAAAGTTTTCTGAAGCTGGGTTGATTTGGCCATGGTTATCTACAGTCCATATTACGTAATATGGAAAAAGACAATTGAAAATTCAAAGTCAGCTGTCAGTTGATATTAATTTAACATGCCAATCTGAAATCCCTGAATGCTCCTTTCAATAGGGTGTGTTTACAAACACTCACTCTAAGTGCTGGAGCGCACTCTGGCACAAACTGGACTGTTGGTAAATTTGGAGTGCTGGTGGAATGTACCGTTTGGCTATCCAGAGCACCGCATTCTGCGAGTTTAAGACTTTCAGACTGTACTCAACACTTCCTGCATGTTTCACATTAAAAGTCAAGTCAAGTCAAGTCAGTTTTATTTATAGAGCCCATTATCACAAAACATGGTTTGCCTCAGAGGGCTTTACAGTGTACGACATCCCTCAAAGCTTATCACAAAAGTCACCAGTGACCTTTGTCAGTAAAGGGCTACATAACTACTTCAACATGATGTTAGAAAAAGCAAAATTACTATGTTAGTGCAACTAAAGGTAGACTTTAAAAATACATGTAAACATTTTCATGTGAATGAAATCGCACTTAGTCGAATTTCTCCAAGTTGGAAAACCACACCTACATAATGCAATTTGGAGTTGATATACTCCTTCTTGTATATGCAAATATGCACATGCTCCTTAGTCCCCGCGCTGAGCTTCGACCCACAAGTCCAACAGCTTCAATTTGTAGAAGAAAGCCAAAAGAAAACCAAAAGCAAATGAAGGGAAGGAAACAAAACAGGACGAAGCTACCAAGCAAAGTGTAGAGTGTGTAAGCAATGTACAGCGCTGAAACGTTATCCATGTTTTCACCGTTCAACATGCAACCTGTTTGCCACTTGCTAATTTGTTTGGTATGTGAGGTGAAGGTCAACCTGAAGAAGGTCCAATAGCAACTAGCTGAAAGGTGCAAATCTCCACAGACATATTTCTGTCAATAAATGGATTTTCTCCCAGTCCTTGTATACTGAGACAAGGACAGTAGTGTAATTAAATGGCCTAATGGAGCTATTACTGTAGCTCCATTAAACTGTGCTTATAAACATGCTGACTGTGACTCTTTTTTTTTAACCACAAAATATTTCCAATCAAACTCCACTGAATCTCAACAGTTCCTTCACACTTCCTTTCATAGGAAAGTGCAGTATTATACTCTTTAAGATATGTCTGTGCAGGAAATATCTTAACCCACTACGTAAAATTGGCAAAGTAGATACAATTGATTTACCATGAATTCACATTGTGAAGAAGGTGTTGAGTTTTTGACAGCAGCAAAGAGCATAACCAGGAAACCAAATGCCCACCAGCACAGGAAGAAAGGAGATTTCTTTCTCCAATACACGCCTATTACAAATAAAGACTTCTCTCTGGAGTGAATAAGGTTAATAAAGGCCCTGAGAAGTCACAGCATTATAGTAACGTTTCTCGATGGATAATAAGATGAAGAGTGTGCATGTGCATGTGTGTGACTGCACTCACCCTGCTCAGCCCCATGTGGTAGCTGCTCTTCTCCAGCTCCAACGACTCCAGCAGCTCCTCCACTGCCTGGAAACCAGCAGAACAAACAGTCAGCAGGCAGATAAACAAAAACAGCCCTGCTTTGTTCAGAGCCTTTCCTCTAAGTGATCACATGATCCAGGTGCCCAAAGGATGCTAGTTTGGTGTTATAGCTACAAACAGCATTCCCCGTTGACACCAGAAAACACAAACACACACACACACCTGCCCCCGATATGCCTCGAGAGATAAAACAAGTGAGACGGAGGAGTTTTTCAGGTCCCTCTACTGTCAGGTTTTATCCATCGAGCCGACTAAACCTTTAGAAGACAAACTGTGAACTGTTTGAATGTTGTGTTTCAAGTCAAGAGGGTTTTAAGGATTAAGAATCACAATATCTGAATACTATATGTGAAAAATGGGCTTTAAAGAGGAAAAACACTAATCTTTATTTTCCACAAAGGGCCTTTTGATGTTGCAGTAGATAACAGTCCACAATGGGAAAGTGGTGAATTTGGCTATTCTTAGATTGTAAGTCTAATAATGTTATGCTTGTAAACAATATTGCCCGTAAAAGTGAAAGCCAACCCCAGATGATACTATATTTACTATACTAGATACTATATTTGCACTTTTTTGGCACTGTGTGTGCAATTTTCTTAGATTTCTCTTGGACACCTGCTGCTTACTGTCAGGAACCTAGTCACTACCCCAACCCAACACTGTCCCCAGGAAACCTCCCGAACACAGCAAAATAACAGTTCTTGCATGAAACATTAAACTTTTGTTAGTTTGGCCTTTCATTCATAGGACAACGGCATTTTGAGGGCCTGAAAACGTAAACTTTTGAAACCCGGTTGTAAATTAAAAGCTTAACTGATTAAAGTGTCACTAATATTTTACACTCCACCCTTTTTCAAAATGAAGATTTGTTTCAAACCTCTTTAATCCTCTGACTGCTTCTGTCTCTTGTCATGTTATCCTGTCATCGTGTTCCCGAATCTCAGCAATCAACTTGGTGAGTGTGGTGATATTACTAATGCAAATAATAAACACAACTAATTACATGTTGAAATAATCCAGAATTATATTTTAAGACTCTTCATTTCCATGTCCCATTACAACATGAACACAGATCACTTCTTTTTTTTTTTTTTAAGTTTTAAAGATTTTTTTATGGGCATTTTGCCTTTATTAGATAGGAAAGTATGTCAGCATGAAAGGGGGAAGGAAGAGGGGGCGACATGCAGCAGAGCCAGAACCAAAGCTGTGGCCGCTGAGACAAGGACATCGCCCACTCTATCCACTGATCCACCTGGCACCCCTGGACATAGATCACTTCTAATCTAAGGACATAATTGACCCTCAAGATAAATTCATGGCAACCTGTCAGTGGGATTTTGACATATTTTGTGCACAGAGTACTGTAGAGCTAAAGTCTTGGAGTCTGGACAAGGAAATGATTTGTGCTGTTAAGCATGAATATGCTCAGTACATTTTACTGTTCATCAGACTTCAAGAGAAAACGCTGTCCTGATGGTGCCACTAAAGAAAAGTCAGGTGGTCACAAACATCATTAAAAGGGGACACTCCACCAGTGTGTAATGTCAGAGTCATTTAACAGAAAGCCTGCGGTACAAAATTGGGGAATGGACTCTAAAAATGTTAGCATTTAACAGACAAGCAATTCTCACAACAGATGCTATCGAGGTGCATTACCAGAAGTGAAGTGATTCAGCATTTTTGGTTTGACTCAGACTACAGATAAAAGTCAAGGTACCACTTTGGGGGCTTTTTTTGGTTTAGTTTTCTTTTTTCTCTCTCTTTCTCTCGTGAGTTCTTTGTTGATAGACCTCACTCTGACTCAGGGCTTTGGTCAGATTGACAGGCACTTGCATTTGTAGGAGTACAAAATCAGAGAGTACCGCACTCTACACAACTACTAAAAGACCTTCCTACAAAGCATGTAGACCACTGGAACTCAGCACTGAAAACCAGGAAAATAAAAATAAGACATGCTAATACATTAGGAACTTTCCATGTCAGGTTCCATGGAGGTTTGAGCCTCTTTACTCGATGAAACATGAACCTCAGCAAGTTCACTTGATTTGGGAAGAAGGCTATTAGCAACTAAACAGAACACAGCCAAAAAATTAGTGAGAAATAAGTTTTTAAAAAAAGAAGAAAAAAATTACCTGACAAAGGCAACAAAAAAGAAATGTAAAAAAATAGAGGAAAAATTCTATATATAGCCCTTGTTTTTTTTCTTTAACATACTTTTAAGTATCTAGTTAGAATGTTTATGAATTTGGGTTTTTTCCCTATTTTTTTTAATAATATCTAAAAATCTCCCTGAGCTCATTTTCAGGTCTTTTTCTTCTATACAAATTTGGCAGTTCGCAGGAAATTTCTTGCCAAGATGCTTATTGCCTTTTTTTCTATGTTTTCAAAAGAAGTCAACCCAATTTTCTCAAGTTTCAGGGGTTTAAAAGACTGTAAAAGTCATCTGAAAGCAGCACAAGAAAACAGACGTCGATCGACATCGAGCTTGTCAGCAGATGATTTCACAGTTGGTTTGGGTCAGCACGTGAAATGTGTTGACAATAAACAGATATAAACATTCATCTCATTCCAGTGTACTTATATTCATTCAGTACAGTCCTGTTCATTCATGGACAGGAGCCTGACAGAGATTTCCTCTCTGCTGTTTGCTTGGTTGGTCTGAAAAGCTCTTGGCAGGTACGCCATCTGGCTGCTAACATCATGGCTACATCATGCCGTATGAAGAAGAACTGGCAGAACTGGGTTGTCAGCAGCAGACAGACAGGGTTTTTTGTTCAGCCAATAAAGAAAAAAAAAACAAAAACAGACAGGCTTTGCAAACCAATATTCTCTTTCTGTCGCTTTCTCTTTCTGTGAAAACCAATTCTTTCATATTATTCTCCAATTATACGCCCTTCTCCGTCTCAGACTGCCTCCTTTCATCCATCTTCCTTGCTTTCTTTCTTCTCCACTGTTCGTTCCTGGCTCCCCAGAGGACGGTGTACTATTTATTTTTTCTGAGCGGGCTATCCTCTCTGAGCTCATCCTAAAGGAATCTTGTAAGCCACTTTACTCCCAGTGTGTTATGGTGTGGTAAGCTTGATTTCACTGATCTGCTTAATTAATCCAGTTAAATCTCCTCTGTTGACAGTAAAGCTATTCATTTCAATGTTCTTTTCCTACTCCAAATTTAAATGACACACACAAATCAGCAGGCATTCAGCCAATCGGAATTTAGATTTATAAATATAAGACTTTCAGGTACAGGCCTTAATGTAGAGATGTTTCTGCTCCAGCAGCCTCACCTCCCACTCATAAAGGCTAATCACGCCTTTGTGCAAAGCTCCGATATACTGCCTGAACAGAATGTAGAGAAGACATTAATCATATGCTTGGGGATGTTCCTAAACTGTTCTGCCTCCTATACAAAAGGAATGGAAAGATAATGAGACAAGGAAAAACAGTGAAAAGAGACAAGGGAATGGGAGGGGAGGAAGAGAGAGGAGGAAAGAAAGAGCTCTTCCCACTGCCGGTAATTAATCAGTACAGTAGCCGTATGCTGCCAGCCTGCGCAATCATAATTAATTACACACAAGAGCGCTCTTGGAACAGGAAGAGGACAGCGGAGAGAGGAGAGCGGGAGGAGAGGAAGAATAAAGGGATTCTGTTCACACCGGGAGATTAGAATGTGGAGGGCAGAGAGAAAAAGACTGAGTCTCCAGGCTTTATTAGTTTCAACATTCTTCCCAAATTTGGGGTGAGCCAAACCCTCATGACATCATCAGGGTTGTTTTTATCATTGTAGGACAAATTTTCGCCAGCAACACAGAAGACACTCTGTCTTACAGGCTGGGAAGTATCAGTAGCTGGCGTAGTATCAGTAGCCTGAGAGAGTGCCTCTCAAAATCTGACCATTTTTCATGAAAAATAACAGACTATTGCAAGTACACACTGTTGCTGCTGAGTTTTGATGCCTTCGGTTGCTGTTTTTAAGTAAGGCAGTTTTATTTTGACATCAATAGGCAAAAAACCCATGATAAACTTTAAGCATATTATATTTTAAGCAGTCTGAGAGAAAACTAGACTCCTGCACCTCCTCCTGGCTCTGTTTCAGGCTTTAGAAAATCTAATAACAGGAGACTTTGGCCAATCAGAGCTCATATCAGAGAGAGAGCGTTGCTTTTCGCTGTTCTGCAGATGCACACACATAACTTTTATGAAAGCCTGATTCACACTGCAGAGAAAGTTGCTATTGCAGCATTGGCATGCTTATGTTGTTTAACTTCATTGTAAATGCTTAACGTGTATATGTTTTACCTCAGTGTTGTGTGTCTTCAATTATTGTACATGTATTCTTTTTATTATTCAGGGATGCCTTTTAGCATAAAGCAGAGGAACTGGTGCATTTGCATTTGTCTGAATATGGATAAATGTGCACTATCCCTTCTCAAATAAAACAGAAATAAAATGAAATGAAATGAAATTATCAAGTGCCTTCACAGCAAGGTAAGCCAAAAAGAGAGACGAAAGAAACAGTCTGACAAAAAACTAAATAACACGTAAATACTGACTAAGTGTTTCAGGAATACAGAGAAAATGTTGCCAATAGTTAAGTCTTCTGCTAAATAGAGCCAAATGCTCATAACAAAAGCTTCAAGTTCAGGTTTATGTGGCTGAACTTAGCTAGGGCCTCAAATCAGGGTTTCCTCTGCCTCCCTCTCTACCGATACAGTCTTGTGCTGCCTTCAGATGCCTTTTACAATCTTTTAAACCTGTGAAATCTGAAAAGATTGGTTTGATTTCTTTTTAAAAAAGGAAAAAAGGCTGTGAGCAAGTTGGTGTCCCCCAAATCACAAAAGATATATAAAAGTTGACAAGAAAATGACCTGTAAATTAGTTCAGGAGAGATTTTTAGATATTACAATACAAAGAAATGGGGAACA
Organism: Plectropomus leopardus; assembly: GCF_008729295.1. Classification (NCBI taxonomy): domain Eukaryota; kingdom Metazoa; phylum Chordata; class Actinopteri; order Perciformes; family Serranidae; genus Plectropomus; species Plectropomus leopardus. The sequence goes on from NC_056467.1 coordinate 35,626,253, forward strand.
TCCGAAACACATCTTTTTTTTGCCCCTTTTCAGGTAGTTTTCTTGTGATTTTTTTTCACAAATTTCTTGCTAATTTTTTTCATCTTTTCCTGTTACATTGCTCATTGCCTTCCTACAATGTTTTAAAAAGAAATCAAGTGAATTTGTTAATGATGCTCTGGCTGACATGCTTCTTCACATACAGTGTGGTTTGTGTTGATTCAGTGTGGTTTGTGTTGATTCTATCCCACATACACAGTCCTGCTGCCAGAAATACGCACTATAGCCAAATGTGGATTAATCCGCAGCTAAAAATAGTCCCTGGCAAACACACTATTTTATCTTGTCTGAGTAACATCTGATAAAAGCTACAGTGACAAGCTGTTTTAGAAAATCAATGAGCATTTAAAAATTGACAATATATATATTTGTATGGTTCCTACTGAGGATATATGTCTTCAATAGGAATCCGTGGGTTTTGGGCTGAGAGCCACATGCAAGGTTGATAGACAGACTAGTACATTGTTAGTTTAAGTTTTTTCATTGATTGCTGACAAAAAAAGAAAAATGTTCTATAAAAATCCTTAGCTATGACAACTATCCAAATCAGCTGTGTGTAATGCTGTTTTACCACATTCCTTTCCATCATATCAGCAGTCATCATCCATACACACACAATAACACTCCAAAGTATCAGTCTAACCCTGCCAAACACTCACCCTCTTCTCATCTGTGACAATGTAGTGGCGGCCATGCTTCTTGGTCAGATGTGGTGCTAGGACATCAAAACGCCGGCGGAACTCAGAGAACACCATGTGGTCTGGGTATCCTGGAGGCAGGGAGGGAGCACACAGAGGGCAAGCACAAAAACACCCAGCACCAAGGTTAGAGGAGCGTCTGCAGCAAGTGGAGAGCCAACAATTTGTCAGCGGTCAACTGTTATTTTCCTTTTGACGGTAACAGCAATGGCTGTTTAAGGTTAAGTTTGAGGAAAACTGGACCATTTCATGTGAAAGCTATAAGCCATATAAATCCGTACAGCTAAGATCAAGTTTGATAGTCTCCATGAGAATATTGTAGTCATGGACAACTTTCCCTACCCCTTCAAAACTTGGGACACTAACTTTTACATCACATGACTAAACTAGAGGGCTAGTACTTTGAATTAGCATTGTACATTCATACATTTTAAGATTCATAATGGCCAAAATGAAATAAGCAGAGGTCTAAATATTCAGACTTTCCCTAATGCATAGTGAGTCATTAAACTTAAAACAAAAAACAAAACATAAAAGAAAACATAAAACAAAAAAATGATTTAAGGGTGTCCACAAATTAATCCAACACCATGAAATACAACAAGTATTTCATATCAAATGGTCAAACATAAAAGAATTTAAACAAATTAAATAAGGCCATAAATTGGAGTAATAGATGGGACTTGTGAGATCTTGTTGCAGGATAAGAAAGATCAGAAACACAAGCCATCTGCATCATTTGGGTAAGCAAATAATTAGCATTAGTTGAGGTGAGAGGAAGGGGAGGAGTGGGTAATTTTCTCAAATCTGTTTTGGGGAAGCATTGGTTTGACTTCTGAATTTTAGAATCTTAGACTTCTTTCGCGCTGCCTGTAATAGGGGGTAAGCAAAAGAACAAACAAAAAATAACTGTTTCTGCATGACTGTTTTAGCTGGCATTGTCTAAAGATGGAAAACAATACTTCACTGTTCAACTGTAGGAGAACAAAGTGCATTCAGTTCTTGATGGTGGACTTTCTGAATTAAATGAGACATATAGCCAGGTGTCATCAGTGTAACAATTGTTGAACACTAGTCTTGGGCGGCACATAATACCTACCTAAAATTTCACTGGTACGTATTTGACAGTATAAATGTGCGGCACTCATAAAACACACTTCATTCAAACTTGACAGAACTCAAAACTCACCTCTTGCTAGTAATCTAGTAAGTAAGTCCACTTTTCCAACAATTATCAGCTCTGGTTTGGCAGAAATAATTTCGTAATTCACCAAGTTAGATGTTAAAAACATGCTGTTGTTCCCCACAGTCTCTCTCTGCCTGCTGGCCACCAGCTGTCCTGTAACTTTTCCCCCCACTATTAGGTGTCACAGTGTCAGCTGCCTGTTCCACCAGTAGAGAGTAGAGTCTTAGAGTAGAGTGGACTCCCTGCAAAGGTTCACATCTTTTAAACTGTATAACTGCATAGTTTGTAACAAAGGTCCCATGTCATATAACCCTGATGACATCACCATGAAATCATTATTTTCTCAGACTTCATTTAAAATTTAATGTAAAATAAATTATAGAGAGAAAATAGCTGCCAAGGTTTCAGCAAGTGCTCTTACCTTGCCTGTAGATGCGTAGTGCATCTAGCAGCTTGGATCCTCGGAGTTGAGCTCTCAGGAGGCCCACGTCCAAAGTCATAAGGCCTGAGTCGGGGCTCTCTCCATGCGTCACTCGGGGCTCACCTCCACCACCCACTGCCTCTGCTTTGGGCAGCAGGCAGTGGACGAAGTGAACCCTGGAACGACGCACCATATCAATCAGAGCATCCTAAAAACAGAAAGGAGGTAACTCAGACATCTTAAAAGAAAAATACACTGTGCAGCCATGTTCATGTTCCTTCTCGTAGTTTAATCGCAGATTCTCCTTGCAGTGCGGCAGTCTGTTCAAGACTGCTAACCAGTCATCTACATGCAACCCACAGTAGCTGAGTGAAGGCTCTGCACACCCACACAGGTGTTGTCAATTACTCTGGCTGTTTAGACCTCTAGTCAGGTTTAAGTCTGGTGGAGCTATGCCGGAAATTATTTAATCACCAAGCTCCATGTGCTTGCAAAAAATATAAAAGGGTAAGTTGTCCTTCCTTTACTATAGGTATAGCAAAACCAACAGAATAGTAAAGAAAATGCAGTTTTTTTACTCTCACACTGTTGTGAGAGGAGATTCATCTCATCGTTGTGAGAGGAGAAAACCCCTGTGTGTGTGGACTATGGGTGTGCAAAGGCTTTAAAAATGCAATTAAGATGTCCTTAGTAGAATACAAATCAAATGCCTATACTCAATTTATAAACTTAAATATCCTATTATACATACAGCATATTGTTACCTTTACGAAGCAATGACACTGTATGTTTTGACCTTTTTTTGGATAAGAGTTAGGGAAGCATCAGTTCAAGGTTTTCTCTCCCAACACTGATTCCAGCATCAAAGTCTGGGGTACTGGCTGATATGAGAACAAATCTGAATCATTTAAATATTCTTTGGCACAGACGGAGACACTTTTGGATTGTGGAAATCTGAACCCTGAGGGCCAACTTTAATATTACACACACTCATATCACTCTGTGTAGAATATGCGCTTTTCAAAATAAAGCTTTTAAAAATTATTAAACATTAATATCATTTTATACATTTATTGAGTTTTTTTAACGAGGATCGGTCATAAATATCAAATATTCATCAATTTTCCAAAATTTAACCCTCTAAATACCAGGGTTTTGTCACAATGCCACTATGTTTCACAAAAAATTAATCATTTTCATTATACTACATGCTAAGTAAATTATTACTTTTTGATTATTAGCCTGGGATGTCAATGATTAGCAGCAACAGTGATTTTTAACAATTAATAATTTTTGTGCAGTGGTCACACTCACACTCATACCACTCTGCACACAAAATACACTTTTAAAAATTGATAAAAAAAAATATTACATTAGTATGTAAAAGAAAAGTATTAGCTTTTCTACTTTAATTGAGTTTATTCTTTTTAACCAGCATCGGTCCTTAACATAAGTATCAATGATTCATTAATTTTCTGAATTTTAACCCTTTAAATGCCAGGTTTTTGTCAAGATGCCACTATGTTTTTTAGATGAAGAAAAAAAGATGAAAAAATAATTATTTTTAAAATACATCATGCAAAGTAGATTTTTTTTCTTTTTCTTTTCTGGGATTATCCCGGCCCTGGATATGTCAGTGATTTACAGCAACATTGATTGTGACAGTGCACCAAATGGAAATGGCATGTATTTTCTCCAAATGCCAAATATGGTAAAAATTATGTCTTTAGGTGGAAAATAACAAAAATGACAAATTCAGAGGCAAAAGCCCAGAATGACACCAAGAAATAATACAATGCATGTTTTTATGCTTTGCTGGCTGTGGGATAAAAAAATGCAGTCTGAATGGGTTTCAATGGAGCATTCTTTGCACTTAACAGTATGAACGTAACAATTTTGCTTACACGGTGTATTTTAGACTTTCTGTAGGAGCTGAGCTGGAAATTCCAAGATTTAACAAAAAGACACAATCTTGCCAAAATGTATGCCATATGCATGAATACAGCCAAAATTATCAAAAAATGAAGAATGACCTAGTTTGTTTTCCAAAACATCACCACTAAGCTAAGAAATTTGGGGACTGGTGCAATTGGATGATGTCCCGATGATGGCCTCTAATTTGTAAAAATGTAAGAGGATAGATGTCAGAAAAACCCAAGTCAAATCCAAGTAAGTTTCATCCCTCTTAACACTGGGATTTATACTAACTGACTCTGAAATAATTTTGCCATTTAACACTGAAATTGAAATATAACAAAAATAAGTGTTCACAGTAAATTACTTAAACAATGATAAAGCATATTTTGTAATTGGTTTTCACTGCTTCCCCCAAAAAGCTGAACAAAAAGGCTTTTTTAGGACCGAAATACGAGTCTGTCCCCTGTCTCCTCCACTCACCACTTGCAGTTTGACCTGGATACACAGACTCTTCTTCTTGACGGCAGCCACTCCTGTGGTGAAGGTTTTCCTCATGCTGGTGGCTCTTCGCAGGGCCAGCTGGGAGCTGCCCTCCAGACCGGCGATGGAGCCCGACAACACTGTGGCCCCGCTGGCCCGGCCCATGAACAACCCACTGATGTTCTTCCTGCGGTGGCAGAAGGATGAATTGCATTTGTAAGAATGTACACGATTAACAGGACACATATTGAAACATATATTATTGAAACAACAATGTACAGGCAACTAATCTGACTGCTTTAGTGGCATATGGAGCAGTGTGCTGGTGGGATGCTCCCTGCAACACTTCAGACTCTACACTCTCAGACCGTCGATGCTGGAGGTCTAAATTTGATTTGGATTACTTGCTATTTGCAAGTACACATCATGTATTTATTAAGCAAAAGGTTAATTCTAAATTTGTAAAGGAATAGTTAAAAAAAAATAATATAATAACTGTACAAACAATTTTAAGCAATAACGACTGCAAGCACCATTGTTGCAGTCCAGACAATTTTTTGGGCAAAGACATGTTAAAATGAAGAACAACAGAAAGCATAAACAGCAGAAGGGAGGTGCTTTCTCTGGAGCTGCACCCACTGACCATTTAATACAACTCTCCCCTCTCAAGCTCTGGTCACTGATACATGTCCCTACCTGACGGGTGCGGACTGCACAGCCATCGGCCATAATTTGAGCCAAGTTACAGCAATAACTTCAATTTATGAAACGTGTTATTGTTGCCAAATAATCAGCAAAAAAAGATAAATTGGATGATGTGTAATCATTTATTCATTTATTTTTAAATTATTTTGCGGGGTGTTTTGCTTTTACTGATAGGACAGGTTAGGCGTGAAAGGGGGAGAGAGGGGGGTGACATGCAGCAAAGGGCTGTAGGTCGTGCCCCCCAGCCGCTACAGCAAGGACATAGCCTTTTTACATCCTACATTGGAAAATTATTCTTTAAAAAGCTAGGGAAAAATGTCCAAAAAACTATATTTGTTATCATCTTTATTTTTCTAGGTCACAACAAAATTTATTTACTCTAGCTAGTCAGTTTGTGTGACTGACACCACTTTTTGATTTTGCTTCTCATTAAGGAAGCATTGATATTACAGACAGAATGGTACACTTTTGAAAAACACAGTCGGACACATGGATGTACAGCATATAAACCCCACAGCTTAGATCACTGATCCCCACAGACTCAGCTCCAATAAACTGGATGTTGCACATGTGTGTTTGCTGTGAGTGGTCATACTTCTGGGAGTCCTGCAGCAGCGTGGCAGCGTTCTGGGCGGCAGGGTTGTGCTTGGCGTGGCTGAGCCAGCCCTGAGCATTGTACTCCACCCAGTCCGTCCCGTGGCTGTGGCCAAGCAGGAAGAGGTGGGGCTTCTCTCCTCGCAGTAGCAGGCTGGATTCTGCAACACATGATGTCAGGATTAATATCTGTGCTGTCTGTGGGTCCTGCAACCTCCAGAAACCTGTTGTCGATTGCTTTAATAGGCAGTGATACATTTGAGTGCTCACCTTTGTTTTCTCCCTGTGCAGAGCCGTAGTAACTGAAGAGTCTCTCAAGCATTGTTTCCTCTGAACCTCCGGGCTGAACAGCCTCCTCCTCCATCAGCCAAAGGAGGCCTCGAGCCTCATCCGTCCTGGCCAGAGTGCGCACCTAAGATGATACCAACACAAAGAAATGTCCACTTTTTTTTTCTTCTTTCTTTTTCCTTGATTCAAAAAAATCCGGAGGTCAAGGCAGAGAAATCTTTTTCCTAACTTTAGATCATAAAGCAATGTGCAGGTACAAAGTAAATGTAACACATGAAAAAAGTGTAATACACCAATATGAGTTTTACTCAAACAACAAGAACAAATATTAGAACAATTACTACAAGTCAACATTATGTTCAAGGGCATAGCACCAAATTCTGGGCCTTTTGCATAAGCAGTCTGTGGGACCCAGATCCTTCCCATCAATATCCATGTTTATCTCACACGCCTTTTAAAATTGTTTTTTTTTTTTTCACATCAGTCTCCACAAAAGTCAATTTGCTTTTTTCCCTTTTTTTTTTTGTTGCTTTAGTTCCTTTAGTTCCTTTTTTGGATTTTCCTTTCTTGAGGAAAAACGTGACAGGGTGTGTTGGTGTTCCTGCAGTATAAGCAGTCAGTCATTTGGCTTTAGCTGCATTTGGGACAAATCCACAGACTGTATATAAAGATGGACAACATTACAGCTCCCCCAAAGTGTAGCTTTTGAATATGGACCACCCCCTGGTGTCTGTCTGTATGTTCTAAAATCCTAGAAACACCTTAAAATCCCATAAACATTGTAAAATCCAAGAAACGTCTTTACATCCAAGAAATATCATAAAATCCTCAAAACTAGAAACTGAAATCCCAGAAATGTCCTCAAATCCTAGAAACATGTACTGGGCCAGGGGTCGCCCGATATTAGTTATTCATGGCTGATGCCAATACAGATTACTTGTAGTTAATGAGACTGATAACAATTTTTGGAACCGATATGCATTCACAATAAAAATGAAAATCTGTCATGCTTAATCAAAACTGAAACTTTCATCATCATATACAGCAAGTTCCCAGGAACTTCTTTTATAAAGTCAAGTGAAAAATTAAATTAAAATGAATAAATAAAAATAATTCCTTGAGGTTTTACAAAGTTAAAGTTCCTCCCATGCTGACACTTTCTTTGCACTTTTTAATTCATTAATTTTATTGGCAATCATTAAAATAAAACTTATAAACAGATAATAAGTTAATTGCTAAATATGGGCCCCAATAATCGGCCAGGCCAATAATCTGTTGACCCCTACCTCTGTCATTTTGCAAAACTGGCCCTCAAGCAAAGTAGTTTGAGTATCCAGGTGTTATAATGTTGCTTTTAAAACATCACTCCTCATTTCACATTACACACTGTAATGTTGTCAAACTAGACAAGAGACATGCTCGTCTTCTTGTGCTGATGCAGCACCGGGCATCTTCCACTCGGACACATTAGGCAAACCAACTGATGTCATGACCAGCAGTCATTTTTGTTGCCTGGCGCCCCAGAGCTCTCAGGTTCATTATAAGGCTGATACTGTGTAGTCTAATCCCTGGATAATAAACACGGAGGTCTTTTGCGTTTGAGAGACCACCTCCAGCCAAATCTTTAATATTCCACTGTACACACAGGACAGCGATTCCTGGGAATGACCTCATGGCTACAGCTGGAGACAGCAGTTGTAGTAGCTGCTGTTTCTATGGAGAAGAAAGCAGCAAGTTCACAACACTCCACTGCACTTGTGAACAAATTACAAGCAAAGTGTCTTCAATAGGATTTTAAGGCTGGTCTTTGGATGTTTGTTAGCACTCTGCACCCCAGAAAGCTGCCATTTTCTTACGTCTTTCTGTGCCGCTGACCTTGTTTTCTAACACACGTTTATCTTTTGTACTGATAATTCAACCTGCAGAATTTTAACGAGCACTTCAGCCTTGGAAGTGCATCATCAGTCTCTTCACATCCTCTGTGCAGAAAACGAAGAGGTCTTTTACCTCCAGCATCCTGGACGACAGCAATAACTCCTCTGACTTCACTCATCATCATGTTGTCCTGAATGTCACTCTATCTACTGTCTGAGCTCATTCAGATGTCCTTTTCAGAATTTAGTATTACTTTACTATTACCCAAAAGCTAACTTCTTGATAGATTTTAGCCTCTGTCCATGTTGAATGTAGCAAAGGATGCTTGAATGAAATGCGATACAATTCAAACGGGCAGTTTTAACCCTTTGAAACCTGAGAAAATTTGTTGATCACTTTAAAAACACGGAAAGAAGGCTATGAGCAATAAAAAGAAGAAATCGATCCACAAATAAGCAAGAAATTGGTGAAAAGTACGAAAAAAAGATCTGAAAATAAACAACAAAAAAGGAATTTAAAAAAATCAAAAAGGAAATCATCTGGGGAAATTGATTTTTTTTAAAAATTTAAATTAATACATACATTAAAAAATAAATAACAATAATTTTTTAAAAATTGGAGGATATCAAATATGCAACGGTGATAATTATAAATATATTGTTTTCCCTTGCCTTTTTTTCTTCCCTTGACATTTTTCATTAGCTTTTTAAAAATAATTTTCTGAATCTTCTCCTTTCTTGCAATTTCAGAAACATTTCTTACAAGCTGAATGCCCTGCCTTGTTGTTTTCTCTTTTCCTTCATCTGTTTTCAGTTTGTTTTCAGCTAAATTACTCAACCAGGTATTGTTCGAAAGGTGGGTTTAGGTTTTCCCAGCATATCTGGGCTCAAGATACCAGAGTTAGGCTCTGGCCATGAGTTTAGGGACTGCTTCTGTAAAAGTATGATATCTTTGAAACTTAAAGAAGTATTTTATCGGTATAGAGAAGGCCCTAGCATAAAACTAGTCTGTCTCTGCATTAGAAATACACAAATACTTTTGAAAGCGGTGCTTTCGAAACTCTGTTTTTTATCTCTGTTTTGAAAGCGGTGTTTTCAAAACAGAGATAAAGGACACTTTTGCTCATGAGGTGGAAAACATACAACTACCAGACTGCATCATGCCAGACTTAAGGGCCACCCACACCAAGCACTTTAACTATAACCATAACTATAACCATAACTATAACTATGTGAGCATTCACATTTTAAACAGCAGCGCAGAGCACACGCTACGCACTCCACAAAAATGGATGTTGATGAACTGCTGCTGCTGTATGCTGCAAGGAGGCAGAGTTTCATTTATCCTTTGGTATGAGTCAACATCAGTTTGCTAACATTGTGGCGATGGTAAAAGAGGACATCAGTAAAGACGAAACCAACATCAGAAACCCATCAGTGCCAGACAGCGTTTGGCTGCATGTCTCAGGGAAAAATGACTTTTTTGTCTCATCTGCAGCCCAATAATAGGTAACAAAGCTGTTAACAGCTGTGATTGAGTGATTACACTATGTTAAAGGTTGTTCCTAAATCCTCAATGAAAAAGGAGAAGCTGCAGTTCAGAAATCAATACTGTAAGCACTCCTGAAACATTACTATTTTGATAGTGTTGAAAAAAATGTTCCCGAAATGTCCTGATAACACCCAAACTGAACACTTTAAATTCAGAGGATTTGGATCTAAATTAAAAATGTGTTCTGTAGCCTATAAATCATCATATTAAGGTGATGTTCAGTACCACCATCTACTGGTCAGAATCTGCTACAGTCTGGGAAACAAATTAACTACAATGACTAAATTCAATAAAAGTAAAAAGATAAAAATAAAAACAAAAAGAAAATAAACAGAAAATAGTCCACAGCTTCATACATCTTTTTCAACATAGAAACAGACATTTTGTGACATTTAGGACATTTTGTGGAACAAATTAGATGTTAGAATGTTATGTGACATCTGAATAAGACAGATTCTGATTGGCTGTTAGTATTTCTAATGTAAAACCACTACCACTTTCATTGTCGTTATAGTTGAAGGGTGGACTCTGCCATCCACCTGAGTTGAAACGATTTTTAAAACTATCTTTGTATAGTTAGAGTTATGGTCATAGTCATGGTTATGGTCATAGTTATAGTTATGGGCGGCCCTTAATAACTGCTCCTGGTAGATATACATAATGTGGACTGGTTAGTGTGAAACAACGGCGTCCAGTGATCTTGTGTAACAGTTAAACGGTAAGCTAAAACATGTTTCTGAAAACATTTGAGGTGAGAAATATGCAACTCAGTCACAGACTCTCGGTTTATATTTGATCAGTGCTGCTTAGTTTTACCATTTGATCTGTTACAGCTAAACAAGGCCCTTAAAACACGATTCTGACAACATTTTAGTGGAGAAATAAGCAGCGCAGTAACATTATCTTCCGATCCAAGTTTTTTGAGAGAGAGGGGAGGGTTACTGATTGAGCTCTACAGTCTTTGTGCCCGTGGTCAAGAAACAGCCCAAAATCCGGCAAAACTCCACTGAATAATGTATCAGGGAAGAATTTAGTGATTTGGGGGCTTGGTGCCCAGGCTGAACTGCCTTGCTTTGATTTCACCCATTCTCTAACTGGGAATGATGGTGGGCTGTTGGCAGCTGTAGAAGTTATGCTGTTCTCTAAACCCTCAATGTAACTAATATAGACTAGTGCAGGTGATGGAGAACTGGAGGGAATTTGTTTTGAAGTAATATGTAATATGTATATATAAACCTGGAGCGACATTACGTTCCCTTCAGACGCCTTTCACAGATATTTAAAACTTTTTAACCCTGAGTCAGTTGGTACAATGTCTTTCAAAAACATGCATAATGAGCAACGTGGTAATAGATGTTTAACAAATGAGTAGATTTAGGATATTATTTTTCAAAAGCTAGGAGAAAAAAAAGCATTGGAAAAACTATATTTATAACTAAAATAATTATATATTTAATATTATGTTACAAAGTTATGAAAAAAACTATTTTTAAGCACTTCTCCCAGGTCATTTCTGTGTTGCTGTTACTCAGGTTGCCATACTCAGGTCTGATTATTTGGCAGCTTTATAATGTGTTTTAGGTCCCCCTGGTCCCGGAGTTAATAGGCATGTATATGTGGTATACATGTCAACCAGACTGTTAATATACAGGTTTTTCAGTCTTATTCAATAGGATCAATATTCTGCTCCTTTATTCCAATAAGCAACAACTGTTTTAAACTGCTGGTTTCAAGATGAGCCAGCTATCTAAGGTTTCATTCCGTTTCAGACTATTTGTATAGTGGCTGGCTCCTGTTCTGCTGACGGGATTCTTAAATTTCTGTGCTTGGCAGAGACAAGTGTCTCTAAATAAGGAGGTGGAACCTCTGCAAATAGCCCCCCTTTGATGAAAAGAGAATGTAAACTGACTCTCAAGGCATTCCTGAATCAAAGAAGAGATACTGTATTGTGCTACTGAAACCTAATTAGCAATGAGGTGCACTGTGGATCCTTCATAGAGATAAATGCACTTGCTTTCAGTTTACCACAAATCACAAGCCAAAGATTTGTCTTTGGTGCCTGTGTCGTTTATTATAAAATAAAGTGTTTAAGTGGTAAGCAAATAAACAACTCAAGTCCACAGGGCACAAGATCCAAACTTACCTGTTATATTACTTTTTTTTTTTTTATAGCCATTGAGCTCTTTAACACAAACAGTTTGTAATCGTTTGTGTTACTGTTTGGTAGCACGTAGTGAATATTCTGTTTTTCAGGTTTTATTGTTGTGTGCTAACTGGCTAACTTGCATCTTGAATCCATGCTGTGGCCTTCCAGGGCCGTATTCACAAAGCTTCCAAGTGCCTTAAGTTGCTCCTGGTGACAAATTTCTGAGAAAATTGTTAGAATGACAACATTCGAAGAATTTTCCTGGGTCCTGGTACAGATTAGGGACTGGAAAATATATATAATATAATAAACTAATTAGATTAGAATTAGTATATTATAATTACATATACATTTACATATAATTATAATTGTAATTATAATTATATATTGCTATGGCAACGGAAGTGCATGTAGATGCAGCAGGCGTAGCTCCACAAATCCTTGCTACTTTTTTGCTATATTTTTCTATTTCCTCGATACCATGGCCCCCTCTGCTGAGGCACGACTTTTCTACGATTGCGTGGCACTTGCGTGGCCATCTCATGGCTGGCCTGACTTGAACCAGGAGCTGTTCCTCTACAAGCCTTCTTCTGTCTAATGTCTGATGCAGGAGAGTGAAGTGAAAGAGATGTGATTTTGGCTCACTCAGCAGAGGGGGATCAGGGACTGCTCTGCGCACGTTCACCTAACAATCGGATCAAGCTGTTGCTCTGGTATGGTAAATGGAGTGTACTTGTATAGCGTTTTTCTAGTCTTTTCGACTTCTCAAAGCGCTTTCACAGTGTGCGGTGTCACATTCACCCATTCATACACACATTTACACAGTGGTGGCAGAGAGACCGTACAAGGTGCCACCTAGGTAGTAATCATAGTAATTCATACCCATGCAGCAGCCGCAACCGCCCCGGATGGGCAGACATTGTTGGGAGCCATAAGGACTCTGACG
>NC_056467.1:35641598-35764961 GCF_008729295.1 Plectropomus leopardus
TCCAGCAGTAGTGATAGTCCTCAAAGAGTGACTAAACCCTACACTTCTGGACTGAGTGTCTTCTCCCTGAAATGTGAAAAAAATATCAAAATGGGCAGGGCTAGGAGGGGGGCTAAGATACGCCCAGTCACCCAATTGTGCCGCCTCTCAGTCCATAGCACCTCCCTGCCCCTGTACACACACAAAGTAGTCTGTTGGTTAGAGGACAATGATGGGGGGTAACAGGGAGGAAATGGGTCAGCGACAAGGGTGCTCGGTTGAAGATGAAAGCAGGCTCCTGTTGTCAGAATAGCAAAATTCGATAACAATAGCAACAATAGCTGAAAAAGGTAATTTGGGGATTTAGTTACTATTTAAGAACACTGTTAAAGATGGTATGTTCTGTGGGATGTTTCTAAATGTCTTTATCATTTAAATCAATATATTTGACTTCATTGAGATTATTTTAACCGCAGAGATTTCAGATTAGTGTTGTTTCAGATTAGTGATGTTCTATCCATGACACTGATTTGTGTAATGCTCTGTGGGCCCCACAGCACCTCCTTGTATCTCTCCAGCTCCTGGACAAAGGTGCGCTCATGGAACAGGGTCTGCAGCCTCTCCTGGGTGTAGTTGTGGCAGAGCTCCTCAAACGTGGCTCCCCGCTGCTGCTGAGCCAGCCGAGGGTTCTGGAAACCCGGAGTGTCCACGATCAGCAGGGAGCACAGAGAATGCTGACTGGACTTCAGAGCCCTGAGGGACACAAACAGATGTGGAGCTTTGACACTGGGAAGCTGCACATTTTTGTGAACAGCTTGTTTTGTCTAAAATACAAAGACATTAAGTTAACCATGAACTCATACAGAGAACAGCAGTTGCAACTTTGTTTTAATGTTTAACTGAGCTGTTATAAAGATGAATTTCTGTTTTTACTCAAGACAGACAATAATCTATCAATCTATCTATCTTTAACATAACCATGCTCTGAATATTTTACAGAAAACCAACAAACAACAGGTTGATAGAAGAGACACCTACAGACCAAGAGTTGTGTGTATGACACCACCCCAGAATTGAACTGGGATTTCTTTTGGGCAAATTATTTCCTGACCATAGAAATAGTTCAATAAATGTAACAAGTTACATAATTGATATATGTCTATAGCACGTCATTTTTGTTAGACTGGGTATCGATTAAAAAATTGGGATACCAGCACCAATACCAGTACCCTTAAAGTAATACTGATACCAACTGAGACCTCAATTCGATACCCAATGGAATGGAACATAGTACAGCTACAGTTTTGCACATTTTGGAGGCATCTTGTCATGCTGAACTGCCAAATCTTTCAAATAAACTGTTCTTGACTTCACCACACCACAGACTTTATGGGCTGTAGCTGCTGCTACAGGAGTATGAGCTCCAGCTGTACTCTTCCAAGCACACATTTCAGTGTTGGTGTAAGTTTATTGGGACCAGTTGAATGCTCATTGTTGGATGTTAGCTGTTGATGCTGCTGTGTTAGCTGTGACAGCAGCAGAAAGTCTGCTGATCTGGCAGGGAGCCCAGAATGTCCGGGGTCAGATCCCCAGCACTAAAAGGATCAAATGTAGGTATCATTTGACTGAAAAAGTTTCAATATTACTTTGCACTGGGCTATTTAGATAATTACCTTAAAGTTATTGAGTAAAGATATTTAGCCCTAACATTATCGCTGTTTATTGGTACATTTTCCTTTTTGTTGTTGTTTTTTTTACTAATTTTTTTTTATATATTTTTAATTTTATTGTGTGTTTGTTGGATTCATTATTTGGTTGTTTTTATGTGTATGATGCACTTGAATTCTAGTACTAACTGCTGCATCAGTATCAATGAATGAGAATCGGTGGCGGTGCTTGCCATAGGTGACATAGGTAGTCAGCTAAAGTGCCATCCCAAAAAGGGAACTAAAATTGTGCCTAGAAAAAAAAACTTCAAGTCAGTCATCACAGTCTGAACAACATGAAACGTAATCTTTGATGGGTAACATCCTAACATCAGCATTATGATTGTGTCAACTAAACGTAAGAGGAGACTGTGGAGAGAAAGAAAATGAAAAAATAAAATAAAACAAAATAAAACAACAAATCCATGTTGAAATCGGAAAGAACAGAGTTAGTTAACTTTACCTGTAAGCAGCCACTGGCCACAGATAATACATCAAGCTATGCTCAAGTCATACATAAACTGCTGATCATATTACAAAAAACACAAATTTAGTGTTTAGTCACCACTATACAAGTGTAGCAGCATTAATTTGCAACTTTCAAAATTAGAACTGCTATCTGTAAATAACACCATGTGTGCGGGGTTTACAAAGAACTGCTGCAGAGCATATTGAAACAAAGGCACATCATTACATGTGAAATGAACTGCAGACCAGTGAAACACACATTGATTTCATGGCCACCTGTTACACTGCCAAGACTAATTGTTTATTGCAAAGACACACAGAAGAATAAAAAGTTCTCTTAAAAGAGATTCAAACAATAACACAGAGCTGCAGACTGTGTGTTTACCATACACAGTAGAAAAAGCAGTGTATGCTAACCTTGCTCAAGTTTGACTTCTAAACAACACACAGCTTCAACAAGCAACTTTTTCTATGCACCTGTTGTTGATGCACATCCTGGAATTTTAGTTCCACAATATTTAATTTCATTTGTTTTGCACAACAATAAATGTGCAAACAACTGTGCATCACAAGAAAAGCTGGGAGTAAAGAAGCAGCTGAGTTGAAGTGAGGCAAGTACTTTAAATTTGAAAAACATGATAGAAATTTGCAAAGTCACTAAAAAAAGTTAACCACTGAAAGGAACTGATGCTGTAGTTGAAGTGTAGTCACGAAAATGAGCTGAAGTGTACGGAAAGAAAATGACCTATGTGCAGGCAACTGAAAGGAACTGAAGTATTACTAAGATTAATCAAAGAAAGGAGTTTACTGTTAGTTGAAGGATAAGCTTTGAAAGGAGTCGAAATGTCATGTGAAATGTGAGCACTCAACAACATGCTACATGCTATTACCAGCATTTATTTGTTGTTTTTGCAAATAACTTAATTTATCCTGATTTTGGTTATATATAAACATGCTTTATTGTGTAGCTATCATGAGTTCTTGTGTTATTTTTAAACAATAAAGCTGACAAAACCAAGCGCAACAGTGTGTTTTTGAATATGCCCCTCTGCTCTGGAATAGTCTGAGATCGGCATACTCTACTGAAGCTTTTAAGAGCCTCCTAAAAACTCCCCCTTTTAAGAAAGCTTACCCTTAATATTGTTATTTGATGATTTTATATTTTTAACTTGTTATCATTCCAATTAACAGTGGTTCTGCTTTAGTTTCCCACAGTGACTATTTATGCACATCCATATACTTTGCATTTTCACCTGTTTTAAATTTAAGAGTTTGTTCTTTTATTGGCATGTAACCTGTTTTATATGACATCATCTCCTTTATTAGCATCTTATCTGCTTATACATATGGTTATTTCTTTTACTCTTAACTTTAATCTGTCTGTATTAGTTTAATTCTCTTATCCACACTATACTTACTTATTTATGAAATTGTATTTTTTAACTTATATGTTCTTGCACGCAGTGCTACTTTATTATTTGTGCTTTAACGTTCTTTAGGTTATGTCATAAGGGGGCAAGGGAGGATAAAGATGATGATGATGATGATTATAATTATTATAATTATTATTATTATTACTACTACTACTACTACTACTACTACTTCTACTACTACTATCATTAATTATTATTATTATTATTACTATTATTATTATTATTACTAATATTATTACATAAGGAGCGCTGTTGAAATATACACCATTAAGTTAGTCACCATACCCTTGGAGCACAGAGTGTACCGTAGGCACGGATGCTGCAGCGGAACTTCAGGCACAAAGTGCAATTTAATCATTCACGCTGCTGGGTCTAAAGTTTGAAGTTACCAACAAAAAGCCGCTCCCCTCATCCACTGATCTGATCTGATTCACAAAACGTGCGTCGACGCGTCGCACCGTTTCACACAGCGTGCCGCATGAGAGCGTGAGCACCGCCGAGGGTGTTGTTTTTGTTTCGCCGCTTGTGTATCAAGTTAGAGTGTGCACACTGCTCGCCTGAGCAGCGCTCGTCAGGCGCGTCTGAGCTGCATGTCAGCTCCAACACATCTACAGAAACCGTGGCTCGTCGTTTTTTTATGCGTGACGCCCGCGTTAGTTGACTCTATACCACTTTATACCATGGTTTAAAGTCTCTCTGTCACAGAGATGAGGAAATACAAATATGTTTGTTTTACCTCAACCTACTTGCTTCCCTTTCAAAACAAAAGCTATCTGATTGTGTCTCTGTGGACAGAATGCCATCAGTTGCTGATACAATGCATTTTATTTAGAAACATTTACAGGATGGGGTTGTCAGCCCTGCAGGAGCTTGCACAACTTCATAAATGAGTGGATTATGTGCTTATAATTATGAAAATACAGCACTCATATCAGCAGGTAGCGGTATGCCTTAAGGCCCAGTTATGGCTGGACTATTTTGATGCAGGAAGAATGTACTAGTTATAATTATTTCTGTTAGAAAAAAGTTATTGTGTTATTCAAATTGCATTAATTCTACTGTAAAATGTTTTGTTGGACTGCTAGATTTGAGGTTTGTTACTGTAACAAAGAGTAACTGCTTTGTTACTCTCCCTAAAAGTGACTTGAATTTTATTATTGTTTTATCTATTTTGCTGTTGGATTGCTAAATGTAGATTGCACTACATTCCTTTTACTTGAGTGGAACAAGCTCCTGCATTAATTTTATATTGGAGAGACTTTATATCAGACTGTAAAACACAAATAACCAGTTAAGACTGGGCTATTTTTTGTTGGGGAATAATGCCCTGCAGCATTTTAAAATGTTATTTTCTGAAAATTTGTTGTTATATTAATAGAGGAATAAAAAAATAATAGTTAAATCAATAAAAAAAATCGATAGATTAATCGATTAATCAAAAAACTAATCAATAGATTAATCAATAAAAAACTCATCTTTAGGTGAAGCCCGAGATCTGATGAGCTCTAAACTGATCAACAGATCAATTATCCACCGTGTGAGTCACAAACTGCTGCTGAGGAAAAAAAACCTCAGGGAAATTCCCCTAAATCTGCATTCATGAACAAGTAAAAACCTCTAAATTTAGAGAGGGGGCACATAATGATATAAAGGGACACAAACACACATGATTTACCAATAAGCCAAAAGGAACTGTTGGAGTTAAATTAAATAAAACAGAAATTAAAGTGAGCTGGCTGTATGTAAAAATTGGACTGCTATTACAGAAGAGAGGGTGGAAAATTCAGAAAAGTTAAGCGTATGCAAGAAAAATGGGGAAAAAGGTAACAGAGAGAGAGGAGAGAGAGTTAGAGCTCAAAGGGATGGAGGAAGGATGGAGGACGGATGGAGAAAAAGAAAAAAGAAAGCAGGTGTGAATCTGCATCCCATGTCAATTTTCAGATAAACAAATTTTGAATCAGAGGTTGTTTTTAATAAGTACACTTATGTGGCACCTACAACGTTGACACTTTTGAAGAAGTACTCATAATAAGATGAGACCGTTTTTGGAGGCAAATGCTGAAAGGTCTAACCTGTTAATTAGGGAGATGACAAGAGTGAAGAGCTCTGAGTAGAGTCCAGACGCCATGGCCTCCAAACACTCCAGAGCTGTGATCTTAGAGCCTGCGAGACAAAAGGTGGTAAAGAGACAACAGATCACAGTCAGAGCCAACTAGAACAAGATGAAGCATGTCACTTCTAATCAACTCCCTGTCTACAGCAGATACCCACTGCTCAGGGCCAGTTTGGGTGTTTTAGGGATATTTAAGGGATAGAAAAAGTGAGCAAAGTGTTTTCCTGCAAGGACTATAAACTGTTTATCAAATCAGCACTAGGGCAACCACGTAAAAACACATCAGATTTTAAGTGAAAAGCCAACACGTCAGTCCTCTTACAAAGTAGACCCAAGACTTGGTTTGGGTTTTTACCTGAGCTGTCCCCTTGGCCAGCATCGTCCGTTCCTCCTCTGAAGGATGTGGAGTGCTGTAGTCCTTTGGCCTGGTGCTTAAAGATAGACGAGGACAGCTCCTCCAGCGTACAACCCAGCAGGTAGGCCGCCTTTTGGGCCCATTCATGACGGGCAAACTGCCTGCGTCCCGCTATAAATAAAGTAAATTGTGTTTAAAGACAAAATAGTATGCAATAAGGACTTGAGGAAGAAAAGATAACGACACTGACAGGTAGAGAAATATGAAGAGGGCAGAGCATCTCTTGGGCAAAAAAGAAGCTTCAACTGAGATACATCAGAAAACTTGTGTGTAGTTTCATAGTGCCTTTGCTTTTGCTGAGCTGTAGCTAACATTAACTGGAAACACTTTCTAAAAGTAGAAATTAGCATCAACCACAGTCTTTAACCCAGGCAGGCTTTCTCACAGCAGGTCTGTTTATCCAAAACAGATATTTTCTCTCTGTTGTTGAAGGAGTGGAAAGTATTTTTGTCTGGATACGGGAAGACAACTGTGGGAGTTGTGTGAAAACTGACAGCTAAAGTGCTAAGATTCATACTTAAGGATGAGTTTTTCCATCAATAGGACATTTAGTTCTTTTTCTAACTTTTCTTACAACAGGTCTAATTTTCAATGTAGCCATCAGAGAGCATCCACACACAGATGAATTTGGGGAAGTGGCGTAAGGAAACAAGTCCTCAAATCCTCCAACTGTGCCATGGTAGACTGTTATATGCTAGAATAGATAAAGTCCGCACACTAGTAAATGCTCCCATCAAAGTTTATTCGATAACCTCCACACATGTGAAGTAGGGGTGTGCGATATGACAATATTAGATCGTGAAGAATTAGAATGTGTCCACGATCTGCCATCACGGAGAGATCATTGTATCGTGCTACAGTGCACATTCTATCTGTTGTTGTACTATGCTCACACACGCAACGCATCCAAACTTTTTGGCTGGACCGCAGGATGAGGTCTGGCTCTGATGGTGGACGCGGGCAGTGCAGCCTCTGCTCGGACCCGGAGATGAGCAAAGCTGCAGAGGGAGGATGTGTTAATGATCAGCAGGTACAGCATGAGAGAGAGCAGCTCCCCTCCGTTGTGTGACTGTGTCTTCTGTTAAGTGTATTGTTCTGCATTTTAACATATTTCAGCGTTGCCAACTCTCACACTCCTGGCATGTGACACACGCTTTCACTGTCAGTCTCACGCTCTCATGGTACCAAAGCAAATCTCACGGCAAAACACTGCGACAGCAGAAGTGTTGAACGATCATGTAATGCAGTGAAGGACTGACTGTAGAATATAGACAATTATTTGACAACCGAGCAGCGTTTCATTATCAGGGATCAAACAGCTGATCGCCCAACAGTGGAGCACAGTGAGACGTACAGACAGAGCAGAGCCTCTCCTCACAGCACCAAAGTGTCTGAATGAACCAACAGTCAAATATTCAGAGGTGGAAAGTGATTTGTTTAGATTTCTGAAGACTATTTTGTGTTAATTTCAGGTTTAGTCAGACTTTGGATGGAAGTATTTAGAGCGCATCGCTTCGTGTCCCATCCAGCCACTGACGCTGAGCTCTCATTATTATTACCAGGGACAGACGTAGTGATTTGAGGGCCTGGGGCCACAGGCACATGGCCTTATTTTCAACCCTTCTCTTAATTTAATATGAAATTTCCCTAAAATATGTCTTCAGTGTACTCGGTGATAGTAAATAAGTCCCTGAAGGAAAAAGGGTGGGAAACACTGTACACGGTCCAGCCATATACTAGGTTTTAACCTACTCTTGTGCACTCTTTTCTCAGCTGAATCTCACTATTTGCTAGTCCGTTTCATGCCTTCCCTATAGATACACAGATAAACCAATCATAATAAACCACTGAGTCTTGGTTTTCTCCCCCCTCCCCCTTTATTTCATAAGTGACAAGTCATGAACGAAAATGATAACACGGAGCAGTTTGTCCCCCAAAAAATCAATAATATTTTACCTGACAAAAGATATGGTTCCCATCAAAACAGTGGAGAACAAAACTGCACACGCAGATTAAAATCTGTTCAAAAAGGTACTTTGGCCTAAATTCCATTCTGTTATTCTTTTTTATTTTAGGGCTATATTTTTTACATAGGGAAATTAGCTTGGTTGTAATGTTAAGTAACAGGCACAATAGTCTTAAAATCCAAAATGAAAAAAAAGCTTGGTAAAATCATGATTATGATCCTACCTTTTAAAACTCGTGATATGATATTTTTGCCATATACCCCACCCCTAGAGTGACGTCACGCATACATACTTTCATATGTGCACTCTTTCTTTGTTTTGTTGACGTCCCTTCTTCTTCCTCCTTCTTTTTTTTTTGTTTTTTTTTCTTGGCTTTCTTCTATAAATTCATGCTGTTGGACTTCAAGGTCAAAGCCTGGCACAGGGACTATGGAACATACACCTGGGCCAGTTCCAGTTGAGGCGTATGCATGAAAGAGTAAATCCACCCCCGGCCGAATTATCTGGGTGTGTTAGTCTGACTTCAAGAAATCTGACTTAATATGATTTCAGTCGGACTAACACGTTTATATGTATTTTAAATTCCAGTTTTAGTCACATTAACACAATATAATGAAATAATACATTAGATTCCAAAATCTAAGAGCCACTCAATAGATAGCCATTGTTTTTTGGCTGGTTAGTGAAGCAAATCTAGCAGCCACTTGCATATTTTACCAGCATTTGGCTGGTGGCTGGTGGCTGGTGGCTGGTGGCTGGTGCGAATTTCCAACCCTGATCTTACCAGCGCCCAGATCTCCTTACTCTTCCCCCAGTTTAAATTTGCACTGGCACTTGGGTTGTTGCTGCAAAACAAAAAGACTTTTTAGGAAAAACTACGAATTGTACTTTCACATTTTGTATGCCCACCACCACAAAGACAAAGAGTAGATTGTGTTGCATTTTTCTTTCCTCAAATGTTTTTAGAAACATATTTTACCTTGCTGCTTAACTATAATTTGAGATTGTTTGTTACCACCCAACTACCATACTCCAAGTAATGTTTCCTGTGTAAAAACAGACAAGTTCATATTACGTCACCCACCAGCAGTAGCGTTTATTGATGTAGTGCAGTGCAATGCATTCTGGTAGTTGTAGGTTTTCTACCTCTTAAGCAAAAGCAAAGCCCTGTTTCTATGATTTCTCTGGTCATGTAGCAGTAATTCCAAAAGTACCAAAAATCCATCTACTGCATAGAGAGCCTAATTTTATAAAAAGGCCATCTTTACAGTGGAGAAATCTTAAAATAACCTTAGTTGAGCATCTGGGCTTGACTTCCTGCATTACAAACATTTTGAACAAAAAGTGTGACAGAGTTGGAAGATTAGAGGTGCAGGGTCTGATTGTTGAAGGTAAACCCATATGATGTAAGATAGTTGTCAAAAAGATGTATCCATAATTAATCATTCTTATTTGCAATTTTAACACTTTCTATGTCAAAAAAAGTTGTTTTACACAAAGTTCTGCTGTCATATATGTGAGTCTGTGAAATTGGGTTCAAGTTTGGATTGTTTTTATATGAGTATGAGTGTAAAATCTGTGAGTGCAAAGTCTTATGATTACAGCTCACGTTTCTACTACTATGAAGTCTTCACTGTGAGCACGAATCCAAGTTAATGGATAAATCGAAAAGTGCTGAAATGACTTCACTGAGGTCACAGTCAGGTCGCAGGGAGAGTAATCGATCCGCGATTCCTCCAACTGCGCGTGCCCCAGAGGCAAACATGGAGGGCAACAGCGTACCAAGTAGTCCGGAGAAGCATCACAGGTAATGTCAATCAAAACATGCATTGCATAGCCATTATTTATTTCATAAAATCAAACCATTATGTATAATATACATTACTTGGAGTCACAAACTTATTGCTTTAACTTGCAAGCTAAAGACACATGCCGATAGTGCTATTTTAGTGCTATCTATACTGGGCTTAGAAGTTGGCCAGTGCTAAGTTATTTTAGTTAGTTAGCACTGAACTGCATGATATGAAACATATAATGTTACCCAAAACACAATGCACTGTTCCTATATGTTCATCACCAGAGCATTAACAATCATGCCACATTTGGGATGAGTTAAAGTGAACCAATAACTTTGTGATAACACAGAAGTAGTGAGAAGGTTGATATGGAGAAACACAGTTTACATTTAGTGAAATTATCAATTTGACATAATGTTGATCAAAATACGAATTTTATCGATTTATATTTGCGTTATTTGGCGTATAAATCTGTCCACTGTATAGATCCAGTCAATTTTCCGCTGGTTTGCTCACCCTCCTAACCCTCCTGAGTGCATTTGTTTTCAACGAAGCCTTTAAGAAATCAACCCGTGGAGCGGTGTGTAGTCTTGTCCTTTATTTACAAGAGATTATGATACTGGGCGGGAGACACTGATTATTCATGGGTATTTAAGTGAAGTAAATGAAAACCTAGGGAATTAATTTGTGTTTTCTGAGATATGTGGTGGAAATCACATTTAAAACAAACAATTCAGATGTAGATTTTTGCTAATCACTGTTGATCATGCCCTGCCCTGACTATTAGTCTGGATGAGGAGTGTGTCTCCATTTGGTCTGGAGGCGATTCAAAGCCCGTTTGTTAGAGGGAACCAAGGCAACATGACAGCCTGCACATCCAGCCAATCAAAGAGCTTAGATGCAGAGCCAGACAATCAACAGGCGCCTCTGCCAAGCACAAACTTCATGGGGAAACACGGGATAAGCTGGGAAATACAAGCTGTGTTCTAGGAAGTCAAAGCACTAACTACAGATGTGAAATTTCCCCCAATGGGGGATCAATAAAGGAATATTCTATTCTATTCTATTCTAAAATGAACAAGCTTTACTTTGCTTTTGAGAATGTGTTGTGGTGTGATGGCGGCTTGGGAGCTGTATGTGGGTGACATGGGGAGGCATCAGAGAAAGCGGTTTAAAGGGACGGCAAAGTTCTGATACCCATGATTTTCATCTCTCGGTAGAGAAAAGGGTGAGACAGGGAGCGGGGAGAGGCGTCATGAGGCAAACACGAAAACACAAGAGAGCAGCAGATGAAGAGAGGAGGGGCAGGAGGAGCAGAAACAATAAAAATGCTAATGTCTCAAGGCCTGGAAGGAATGATAAAGGCATTAAGACATAAAATACAAACAAGAGAGCCTCTGAAATAAAGTTTTTTAAGTGAAAAACAGTCAACAACTTGTGTGTTGTTTTTCCATTACCTTCATCTCCGTCTGTGTTTGATAGGGCACAGCATGCAAACATGCAAGCAAAGAGAGGGGGTTAGAGATAACAGTTCACAGATTCATCAATTCACAGGCACAGGAAAACATAAACATCAACATTCAACAACACTGACTCCCACTATCATGCTTTGGAAGAGCAAGTGGAGGAGTTAGACATGTTGGATCCACAGGGCCCTGCTTTACATCAGTGGATGCTAAAGAATACTGAAAGAATGTCCTCTACTGTGAGTAAAGTACCAGCCAGTGCAGACTGAAGACTTTCAAAATAACATAACTGTTTGAGCTACATGATGTTATTTTGCCCCCAGACTGTTGTAGTGTTGACACGGAGATACAGAAACTACACATCTAAGCTCAGACGAGCTGTGCTGCTTATTCCAGTTGGACAGAAACAAAATATTACTCAACAAAACCATGCAAGAAGTCACTGTGAGTGTGTATGTTTGTCCTGCCTCCATCCCTGCATCCAGGTTCATGTCTCAGGGTTTCCTGCAGTGTTTTATAGCAGAGTATAGCAGAGTTGGGCCACCAGTGCTTAACATAATTAAAAAACACTTTTAACATTACCTTTAAGGTGGAAGGACCAAATACACTCCTTCACACAGCAAACTTTTGACAGAGCAGTCTCAACTCAAAGTCCATTTACTCCCAGGTTCCTTCACATTTTCCATTTCAAAATTCTCAGACTTTTTGGATCATCTTTGTCATCAGAGTACAGTTTGCTACATGATTATTATGTAAATAAAGGGTCTGCCTTAAAATTACACACATTTGTATCACTTTTCACACAAAATGTGCTTTTCAAAATAAGGCTATAAAAACATTATACATTTATATGATTTTCTATTTTCATTTAGTTATTTTTTTAACCAACGTCAGTCCTAATCATAAATGTCAAATATTCATTAATTTTCAGAATTTTAACCTTTTAAATGCCAGGTTTGTTGTCATGATGCCACTTTGTTTGTAGATCAAAAATAAAACACAAAAATTGAATTATTTTCACACAGCCAAAAGAAAGAAAAAAAAGAAGAAGATTGGCTGTGTTCAAGCATATGGAATTAATTTAGGCCAAATTGTGTATTTTTGTTTGATTTTGGAATTTCCAGCTCAGCTCCTACAATAGGTCTAAAATACACTGTGGAAACTAAATTGTTACACTCAGACTGTAAAGTGCAAAAAATGCTCCATTGAAACCCATTCAAACTGCAATTTTTGATCCCACAGCCATCAAAGCATAAAAACATGCATTGTATTATTTATGGGTGTCATTCAGGGCTTTTGTCTTGGAATTTGTCATTGTTACTACTTTCCAACTGATGATGTCGTTTTTACCACATTTGGCATATGGAGAAAATACAGCCTGGTGCTAATCACTGACATATCTCAGGCTGTGGTCACAATAAAAAATCCACTTCCGCATGTAGTATCCTGAAAATAATTAAATTTTCTGTTTCTTTCTTTTCTTTTTAAATTCTGAAAATTAATTAATATTTGATATTAATGACTGGGGCTGGTGTTTGTTTAAAAAAAATAACTCAATGAAAGTAGAAAACCCCTTTAATGTAATGTAATGTAATATTTTTGAAGCTTGATTTTGATGTGCATTTTGTGTGCAGAGCAATATGAGTGTGTGTACTATTAAAGCAGTATTTCTCACAAATGCTCTTGTGGCCAAATTTGAGCAGTTACACACACCACTACAGTTAGAGAATGTTGTTTTTTTGTTTGTGTTTGTGTGTGTGTGTGTGTGTGTGTGTGTGTGTGTGTGTGTGTGTTTAGTGATCCTTTAAGTTTTCTACACTGTAAACTTAATCAGTCAATCAATGTGAAGTCTAACAGCATCTACAGGAAAACGCTGTACTCCTCCTTGTTGTTGCAGTGAGTGTGTGCATTCACATGTCAAGCCTGACACCTAGTGGCACTTCAGAGAAAGTCATCTCCAGGTGATTTTGTTTTTACTATTATGAATAGGATTTACGTCGCCATGATGTCATAAATATTTAAGTAATGAGTTGAAGGAAATTAATACATGGTTGGCAGGACAGAGAAGCAATTTGCTGGGTAAAATTAATAAATCAAGTGTTCAGAGACAGAGATATGAGAATAAGAAAGGAGGAGGATGAACTCATTTTTGCCCTTGAAAATGTGTGAAGTTGTATTTATAACATAAAAAAAGTGACATTTCAAACTGAAGAGTAGAATGTTAAAGCAACATGTCAAACATTCTTCCTCCTCCAAGCAGAACTGACACTGCCCACTGGGTATTAAGATTATCTGCTGTTGACATTTGGTCAGAGGTGAGTTTATTCATATCTCTGTCTCTACAAATGATTGACTGATAAAGTGTTTGTGTTATTTTGTCCTCTTATTGGATAGAACTTAATATCACTCTTTCTCTTGACCTTAACAAAAATTTAAAGTTAAAGTCTTCACAAAAATGAACATATATTGCATGGCCTTAACCCTTTGAAACCTGGAACAACATCATTTTTCTTGTGCTACTTTCAGACCCCTTTAACAAGTTTTTAAACCTTGAAACACTGAGCAAATTGGTGCTATTTCTTTCATTAAAATAATTAGAAGAAAAGTAACTTAGTATAAATTGTTCCAAATGTTAATGTCATGTCAATAGGTAAGTAGATTAACAATATTATTTCAAAAGAGCATGGGAATGTCTTGAAAATTGCATTTATAATTATCATAATTAAACACTTAAAATTATGTTACAAAAATATTATAATTTTTTAAGCAATTCTTCAAGGTCATTTCCTGGTATATTAGGTTTTTTCTTTTTCTTTTTTGTTTGTTTGATTGTTTTGTTTTGTGTGGGGTTAACTAATTTTCAGGTATTTTTCTTGTAGTTTTTACTAATTTCTTGCTTTTTTTTGTTTCTCATTGCCTTCTTCCCAAGTTTTTGCAAGAAATCAAGCAAATTTGCTCAGGTTTCAAAGGGTTAATAATAACATTATGTTTCACAGGTGATCACATGAGTGTGTCTCTTCTCCCCTGCATATCCTGTACTCAGAACATGCCTGTTCTTTCAGTGGGGTAAAGCACTGAGCTGAAAGGTCATTATTCCATTCACCTGTGTGTGTCGGCAGTATTTGCTTATCTGTCTCCATCTGTCTGTCACACACTGAATTTAGAGGTGGAAATTTTTCCTGACATAAATCAAAAGCCTTGCAGCAAGAGAGTAAATGGATTTTACAGTGCTTTGGTCTTTCCCTTCCATTTCCAGCCCATAAAAAACACCACACTGAGTCACTGTAATGACAGGGGGTGTGACGCAGTGAGTGACAGTCCTCAAGTTATACTGAGCATGGACTAATACATGCAAGATGGGATGTGTTTTAGAAAAAGGTTAAGAAAATGACATGCATGTATTATATATGTTCTAGACATGTGTTTCCTTAGTATATTTATCAGTTCATCTAAAGAACTGCGTTTCACATACAAACCAATATTAGTCTTTGTTAACAAGTTTGTAAAAGGAATGAGCAAAATATTTTAGTGATTGTGTCATTGGTCTTATATGCCATCACAAGATGAAAACACACACATTTCGTTCCCAATTGGGAAGGAGGAGCCGGTCCAGCCCATCCCTCAGCTCCTCTGAAGGATTCACTCTCACTAGGGCTACATCCGCACTAATATGTTCTCCTTTTAAAGCACACAATTATTGCTACATTTACACCTTGTATCCACACTACTCTGGCATTTCGGAAACCCTGAGATCTAACTGCAAGTCATTACTCATCACTGTATTCTGTATGCCCGGGTTGGGTGACTGTCTTTAAAACTATGCACTTTTTCACTAGCATTCTCTTATTTACAAAGCTGTTCTTGGCCTAATTCCAGCATATTTATGTGTGTATATTGAGCAAAAAAATGTAAACGGCTACGCTCTTCCTTCAAAGAACTTGTTCTTATTGTCTATACCTAGGGTTTGTACAGAGTTTGGCAAAAGAGCTTTGATATGTGCAGCTCTATATAAGTGGAATCTTCTGCAGAAAGACTTAAAGCTGCACTCTTTGGCTCCTGGAGGCTGTTTAAACGCTCTGTTGCAGGCCTTTTGTATGTCATCTTCTACGTGCCAATGTCAGGGAGTATCTTAGCTGGTCTTTTAAAGGTCTTATTTTTATGGTTTAGGTATAACAAATATTAACATACTCCCTAGTTCTTCCTTGAGGTAACTTTATTTTGTGGTCCTTTTGTGTTTTATATTGGTTGTTTTTGAGTTGTTTGTTTTGATCAGGATAAAGAAATATTTGGTCTTTTTTTGTCATCTCCATTGTATTTTTTGTAATTAAGCAACCTACCTCTGATTAGACACTCTGCTTCCTTTTTCAAATCTGAATGCATATGCTCAGTGTACGCAAATGATCTAATGTGTTTTCAGGTGTGATAGTATGGACAGAGATTATTTCAGAAAAGGTGCTAAAATACTTGTGCCTATAAAATGTATTAGTGAGGATGTGGCCTAAATAATTTTGTAAATAATTTACTGTTCTCCTTTCTCAATGTCCCTTTTTTCTGGTTTGAAATAACTGCTACAGTGCTGCTGTAGAGCTCTATAAGCACACAGTCAGAGACACATTTTTGATGTCTATGTTCTCATCATGTAAAGAACAGTACGAGCAATGAGACAGTCTTGCAGAGACATGATATACTCATGATTTGATGTATCTGCAGTCATACAGTTAGGAGTTCCTACCTTTAGTTGCTCCTGCGGCTCCCAAGTGGTACACGGCCCCCAGGATGAGCCAGAGGGCCTTCTGCTCCTCACTCGCGATGCCTAGCACCTTCATGGCTGCCTGCAGCTTGGTGAACTGCTGCGCGGCTCGCTGCTTGTCCTCAGGCTGGAGACGATATCATCAGGTCAAACAGCTACTTCAGTATATTCATTTAACAATAAATACCACACAGGCTAGAACCTGACTGATAAAATGGCCAAAATTAACTTATTACAGATACATCAGTATCAGCTTATATGTTAGCTAATAAATGTCAAAAAACTGAAATACAGAAATGCTGAGGAGATGGTTCGAAAAAGTGTCGCCAAAGTTTATTTGTCAGCTGTTAAATGTCTTGTCAAGTACAGTTTTTAGTCCCAAACTGTTAAAAAAGGAACCTCATGAAAAATGTTTATTGATGTTTTTGGCTGTGTTAAAAAAATGATTAGGGATGCACCAATTTATTGGCTGAACATCAGTTTCTACCAATATTCCTCTTGTTCGTCATACTTTCAGCATATTTGCAAAAACCGATGGCAGTGACTGATGTTTTTCTGTTGTGTCACGACTGTTTTATGCAGACTAAAAAGCAGGGCTTGATGGTATTGGCTCCCCGTGGTTGTGAAGAGCAGAGGACGCCTTCGGGACTAAAGGACCCATTTACTAATCAACACATCAGGGGATGCACTTTGAGGCACCCTGATAATGCTACATCAGTGCAATATAAAACAGACATCAGACACAGAATTATGATATATAACATGCAGAGTAAAAAGGCCTTAAAAAAAATCTGTTTTTCATGTGAAAGGAGGTTATATTAATAAACTTGTATAATTGAATTTGTGCTTATTCAAAGGTGAAGGCCTGAATTAGTTAAAGAACAGTTCAGTTATTTTTTTATAATAAAGATGCCTTTGTTTCCCCGGCACAAAAGGGGAAATTTCAAAATAAATAATTAAAATTAAAAATTAAAAACACTGGTATCGGCTATCAGCCATATTGTTATGTTAATCATTGATCCAGCCCAAAATTTCAGAATTGATCCATCCCCAAGATTAATTTATTCTTATATATGCCTATATAATTTTCAAAATTGTGAAAAATCAATACAGACCTATAAAATAGGACATACTTAATATCACACACAAATAAACTATGACATGAAAGCCTTAAAAAACAGACACATCTCAGTGTGATTACCTTCGACTGTGGTAGGATCCCAAAAGCACTGTTCTCAGCCAGGTGGTTAAAGTGCAGCTCCGTTCTGGAGGAGAGGAGGAGAGAAGCGGGATACCGTAATCAGCCAATGAAATGCTAACACCTCTGGATGTGCTGTGCATGTTGTTGGTGTCACATGAATTATCCCAAACTACCTGCCCTTTGTGACGTTAAAAGATGATGTTTCAAAAGCCAGCATCTTATTTTACTGCTCATTAAAGAGTGTTAGTTATAGAGAGGATAGTGAGCAGGTGACCAATGCAGTGTCAGTCACATTGCAAAAAATTGCCTGAAATCCTGTGACGACCTGAAATATTGAGTGATCATGCATCTAAAGAGAAAAGGACATCCAAAAAGAACAGTTATCCCCGCAAATACATAGATACAATATCATGGATCAGGCAAAGAAACTCAACCTCTTAGTTTGAAAGAAAAATTTGCTAGAGAGACAATAACAACATGAAGCGAGGTTTAACTGTGGCTCTCACCTGAAACTTACTGCCTCACAGAACATGTTTTTTTTTTGTTGACTTAACAGTTTTTAGTCTATTAGTCTTATTACTCAGTAATTGCATCAAATAACATCGAACATGTCAAAAACAATTACAGGAAGAGTTCACCCAAAAACTTTTTTCTTTCTACCAAACTACACCCACTAACCATATCACTGTGCAGAAGGAGGCCTGCATCTACTTATGGAAAAAAGGCTCATGCTCGTGACAGCATGAGATGTAAACATTAATGGCATCCTCCTAAGTGGTGCTAGGTGAGCTAGCGGCAGATGCACGCTTCCTTCGGCGCAGTGAAACAGTTCAGTAAAAGAAACAGTTCCTCCATGAAACTGCTCACAAAAAGCCCTGTGAATTATCTTGGGTAACTGGGTTGTAATTTATGGAAAAAGACATTCCTGTTGAGTTTTTCAAATGTGCCATATTGGCGCTTTGAGCAACAGAAACTGAGTGGCATCTAGTTCCTTTGTATTGGAGAGAAGGTAGACACCTCTACTGCTGATATCTCCAAGACTCAGCAACTCACACAGAAACTATCTAGACTCTTAAATAGCACTACATTTTAGAAGAAAAATATGTAATTTTGATTTAGAGGCAAACTGTCCCTTTAATGAGATCAACAGGCAAGAAATGGATCGGTAAACAATAAGATTCAATAACCACAACACTATGATTTTATCTCCTAAATGTCAGCAGCTGCTGGCTTGAAACAACTACAACAGACTTGATCCACCTTGTTGTGATGCCCAAATCCCAACAAAATAATCTCAATAAATGTTTCTGGCATTGGAGACCAATTTCTAAAAAAAAACTAAAGTAAATTTGTAATCAGCTTTTGTTATCAAACATCACAAAATATTTGTATAACTTGAAAAAACAAGACATATTTAAATACTTCAGAGTTGTGCTATCCAAATGTTGTAACTGTGTGGACAAAGAAGTGCTGGAGGAGTCACCTCAGGCTGCTGTCGGCTCCCGCCATCATGTAGTAGAAGACGTTAAAGGTGGACTCTGCCTCAGGACGTTTGCTCACCCTCAGTTTCTCCAGCAGCATGGTCTGAACAGGAGGAGACAACACCAGTCACGCACTTCTGTTACACTGCAATTTAAGTTAATGACAAAAGATGCAACTGTTTCCATTGTGTGTGTGTGTGTGTGCGCGCGTGGTGCATGCGTGCGTGTGTGTATTACCTGGATGGAGGCAGAGGCCACCTGCCCAGCCTGGTCGAAGTCAAGGGACACCACGTGGGAGAAGCGGCTGGCGTTGGTGTTCATGGCGGTGGAGCTGTTGCCGAAAGCCTCCAGGATGGTGTAGACCGCCTGCCACTTCTCAGCTGTGTTGACAAGAACATGCAGAAATGTATCTAATTATTTGTGGTGGGGGATCAGTTTATACTTCTGCAAAGAAATCAACTTTTTCTTGAGAATCCAAAATTGTGTTCTGCCCTTTGATGTTAGTAAGGAATTAGACCGAACCCAATGTTTGAACTGTGGTAGACTCCCCTCCATCTAATCCTCCTTTTTTGGCCTGGTGCGACACAGTGCATTCTGGTAATTGTAGGTTTTCCACCTCTTGAGCAAAAGCCTCCTCTGTTTTCTCTGATCATGTAGCACCATTTTCAAAAGTATTTAAGTCCTTCCACTGCAGAAACAGCCTGGTTTATCAAAGGGCCATATTCCCAGTAGTGAAATACTTCTTTCAAGTTTAGAGAAGTGGGGATTATATTATATTTAAAGACCAGACATTTACGGTTCCATATCTATTCCTGTAGTTTTGTAATGACCCTGCTACCCTGTTTTCTGTCTGCAGGCTCACCGGAGAAGATTTTGCCCGTGCTGCCAGCGATAGAGACCAGGTACTGGACGAGGTGCTGGCAGTTGGTGGTCTTGCCGCTGCCGGACTTGCCCAGCAGCACAATGGACTGATCCTGCCGGGTGGTGAGCAGGTTGCGGTAAGCAGACTGGGCCACAGAGTAGATATGAGGCGCCGTGTCCTCACGCCGGCAGCCTTTGAACATGTGCATCACCTAAAAAGGGGGTGGGGGACAAAAGGACAAACGCAGAGGCAAAAGCAGAGAGGGATTCAAATAAGAGCCACAACCAAAGAGCAGCCAACCTCACATTTCTGCCACTTATTTCATTTCTGTGACAATCATCAAGCTAAATAGTCTGCAGCTTTATCAACATATGAGAGACTTTTGTTTACATGTTCAGTGCTAGATGGAATGTGGAAGGATGATATGTTAGAGTGCGGTTAATAGTGAAGTCTGTTCATTGCTGCATCCCTACACCAAAATATGACAGGTGATGATGTCATTTCAATATCCATGGGCATTTATCAGGCAATATCAGCTGTCCAGTGTCATCAGTCTTAAACTAACCTTCTCAGAGTACATGGAGGGGGTGCTGAGGGGGTTGATGACCACCATGTTGAGTCCAGCGTAGGTGTGAATGAGGTTGCCTCCATAGCGCTGCCTCAGGCAGTGCATCACACTGGACTCATTCAGATAGAGCAGCGATGCCAGGTCCTCTGAGCGGTTGTATGCTGGAGGGTTTGCCTACAGACACAGACACAGACACAGACACAAACACAGACACACACGCACACACACACAGAGGTAATGATAATGGTGATTTTCAACTAGTAACAGAGAAGTGGCTAACTGGATACAGAACTTTTGACACCTCTAGACTATTGGTTGAAATTGGAGCTATTCTAAAATCTTGTTTCCACCAAGCAGCCCGCTTCAGTTCAGCTGAGTTTAGTTCAGTTGAGTTTGTAACACATTGAAAAGGTTATTTTTGCATTACCATTGTCAAAAGTTGTGGATGTATTACCAGAGCCATTCCATTCTGTCCTGTTTTTTGTCATCCCTCAGTTGAGGTACCTGGCACACTGATCTGACAATAAAGGGTGGATCTAGAATCACTGTAGGCTGTTCACAGGTCAGGAGAGAATCATCACTCTTGCTCTACAAGGACTTAATGCACAAACCTACTATTATTAATTATCCCACTGACTGTGACAGAGACTCCTAAGACTACATATTATGTATTATGTATGTCTGTATGTCTCTATGTATGTATGTGTGTGTGTGTGTGTGTGTGTGTGTGTGTGTGTGTGTGTGTGTGCGCGCGCGTGTGTGTGTGCGCGTGTGTGTTATGCTATAAAAGCATTCAACTGGTACTGATGAACAGAATAGTATGTTGTTGCACTACCATTAACTATTCACCTTTTCTATGTCGTCTTCGTCCACTTCCAGTGTTGCCCCATCATGCTCCAGTTTGATTTTCACCTTGCCCTCTGGCAGGGAGCCTGCCTCTGTCTTTACCACGGTGGCTGAGAGGAAAAAACACAGGAAACAAAAGGCAAAAACAAAACATGGAATTACAATGGAATACTTTATTGACATTCAGCCATATGTACAGGACACAGATGGGATTAAAATGCCATTTTCTCCCTGACCCCTAGTCTAAACATGCATGTAGAGAAACAAAAGATTAGAGAAAAAAAAATTTAAAAAGTAGGTGAGTATTAAATGAAAGTAATAAAATGAAAGTTAACACTTTGAGACCTGAGCTATCGGCTTGATTTCTTCCAAAAACATGGGAAGAAAGAAATTAGCAACTTAACAAGAAATTAGCAAAAATAAAGCAAGAAATAAGTAAAAAGTTTAAAGAAAATTTTCTTAAAAAAACAGAAAGAAATTGAAAGTTAAAAACAAAAACAAACAAGGAAATTACTTAAGAAAGGACTAAAAAAATAGAAAAATATATTTTTTTAATTTTCATCAAATCATTCTAATCATCATAAATATAGTTTCTGGACATTTTACACATGTTTTTTTTTTAATTTTCTAACACTCTTTTTCTGTTTTCTGCTTTCTGTTTTCTTTTGTCTCTGTCTCTCTCTAATTTTTAAGAGTAATTTTCAGGCTCATTGCCTTTTTTCCCCATGGTTCTGACGAGAATTAAACCTATTTTTTTGGGCTTCCAAGATAAAATACTTCTGGGTGTCTAAATACAGCACAAGAAAAACTGATGTCAATCCAGATTCCAATGGGTTAAAGAAAGGCACACATGAAAAACACACAAGCAGCAACTTATAAGTAGAAAGGGCAGTGAATGAATATCATGCAAATGGAATGAATGTCATTATTATATTGTTTTATCATATATTTTATATGATTATTTCATCTCACCCAGGGAGAAGCCATCTTTGTGGATGAGCCAGACTTTCTCTGATCCATACCAGGCCTGCTCCGCTGCAATCTGCTCCTCTGTCTTCACCTGGTGGACAGAAAGGAAAAGGAGAAAAATGACTAAACAGTAGTGATGAGGAAATCACTATTATTTTCAAGCCAAGTCACTGGACCACTCATTCACACTGGATCTTTCTGAAACCACCAGTGTTTCCAGTTTGATCCCAACTCATGCTGAAGGGTTATGACAGAAAATGCAGGATGATGAACATGCAGTGGATGACGATGGACTCAGAGGTCTCACAGTCCACTGAGCAACTGCTGCTCCTTCAGGGCGGTGTGTGAGAACAGTTGTGTGTTTGAAAAACTTCAAAACATACAGATGTCACTATAACAAGCCTCAGGGCATGTGAAGGGACAACACTGGTGAAAAAACACACCAGGGAGCACCTTGGTTCAGTGAACACAGAGGGGACACAAAAGAGGAAGGAAAACCACAACAATAAAACTACAATAACAGAAACAAATCTTGCAAATAGTGAGATAGTTTTTTAAGTAAACCCAAAAAAAAACAATTAATTCTGTACGGTGACTGCTTGATTTCACATAATTTTTATGGGCAAAGTGAACAAGACACACTGCATATCTAAAGCAAAAGGAGAGAGCACAACACAGCACTACAGGGTGACCGAGGACGAGCTGGTGGTGAATCACACGCAGGCACAGTGCAGGCCACACCTGAGACTGCTGAGCTGCAGCGTGAGATGCCTGAAGGAGGGCCACAGGGTCCACTTCCACTGATCCCTGGTGAATTGGCCAGCATGAAGAGGTCAAAGGTCACAGTTATATATGAGTAACACATGTTACATAGACACACAAATAAACACACAAATAAATGGAAGCATCACTGCATCTGAACAAAGTTTGTCATGCTTATCCAGCACACCTGTGAGAGAGAAATTAAGTTTACTGCGTCATCATCTATAAAAGGAGCTGCTCTGATCCTCTTAGATCTGCTTTAATCTCACACTGTCACTGCTTAATGTTTACTGATTCATGGAATAAAACGGTTGCATGACAACAAAAATAAAACCCAGGTCATAAACAAAGATTCACCATGATACAACCTCGGAGCACCTGAAGATAACAATCAGCCACATAGCACTCACTCAGATTCTCCATTAAGAGAGAAATCACCACACCAGCATGCAGACTGTCGATACAAGACAAACAAAGCCCATGCAGATTGCTTCCATCAGTCTGATGTGTCATGAAAAGAGAGTTAAGCCATGCTGTAGTGGTACAAACTGCACCTCATGTCAAGGACAAGACAAGGGAAGACCTGCCAAAAAGCTTCGGACTGAATTATTTGTTTATGGTCTGTTCAATATCAGGAGACAAAACTGACTGAAAGCAGACTTCATGTCAAACGCACATCAAATGAGAAAAGAACTGTCAATATCACCTGTGTTTTTAGTACAAACATACATTCAGGACATGCTTAACTTCATTTAGCAAATGATGGTATAGCTCTGCCAAAAGTTAAAAACTCTGATAAAGGTAACCTTTTGAAAGGGACAGTTCAACCCAAATCAAAAACTTAACAGCAATGTTTTTTTTTTCCAGAAATCATGACCCGGTTTCTCAAGATAATTCACAGACCTTGTTGTGAGCACTTTCATGTCAGAACTAGTTTTTCTCTAACGAACTACACCCACCAAGTGTATCACAGTGCAGAAGGAAGCATGCATCTACCACTGGCTCACCTCGCACCACAGAGCTAGCTAACATTACAGCTCAGCCAGGGAGGATGCCATTAATGTTTACATCTCATGCTGTTACAAGCAGAAGCTTCTCATCTTTGTGTAGATGCATGTTTCTTTTTGTGCAGTGATGAAGTTAGCGGCTGTAGCTTGGTAGAAAGAAAATAGCTCCTCCATGAAACTGCACACAACAAGGTCTGTGGATTATCTGGATTAACCTGGTCATGATTTCTGGAAACACTATTGATGATTTTTTTTCATGTATTTTTTTGGTAGTTTGAGCACCTAAAGCCGAGACCCATCTAGTTTCATTATATTAAAGAGAAGCCAGACATCTCTACAGACGTTATCAAGATGAGCTATCTCTTTATAATTTGTACCTCGTTAATTAGCAGTAATGGTGTTACCTAACCAATACATCCATGACTCAACAAGGAGTCGTTGCTTTGTTTTGCAGTCATGCCACCCAGCAGACTTAGCTCCAAACTGCTCTTAAACCCAAAATATGTGGAACTTGCATTTCTTTTTTTCTGCATATTAGGTAACAACATTAAAATGGAAGATCTCAGGAATTACATACTCATGTGCTTTTACCCTGCCTCACCTAGGCTTAATACATGTTACATGTGTCTCTGTATTGTATTAACAGAGCTAGAGGTAACCTTCAGACAATTCCTTATGTTGCGGTTCAGTCAAAGTCCAAGTTTCTCCTTAATTTCATCCTGTGTGGCTTGACAAAAGGTCTCCAAAAGTATTTAGACCACGAGGCAAAACTTTCTGCCATGTCAACAAGGATTATATTTACAGTGAGGTTAACAATAAAACAGGAGCTGATCAGTCAAACAGCTGGATTCAATTCATGTTAAGAGTTTGATCAGTGCTAAAACAAAATACATAAATACAGGCGCTGACTGGAGTCAATCTTATAGCCTTTCAGCTTTTTGTATTGGTCGCAAATAAACACAGATGTTGGAAATCTTGCAGACAAGGACAATGAGGAAAATGAGGGAAAGCAGGGAAAGTTAGAAGGATTCCAGGCCTTACACTCCGACAAGTCACACGATAACAAACTCTAGCCAGAAGGCCCAGAGGAAGGCTGGAGGGCTGCGGTACCTGCAGGGGGCCCTGGGGCTGTGGGGATGCAGGGGCGGGGGCTGAAACACTGACTGCCTGCTCCAGCTTAGCCGCAAAGCAACCACAGCCAGACAAGCAGCAAAAGCAGCATGTGTGAGGTTTGGAGAGAGGGACAGAGAACGAGGGGAAGAACAGAAGAAAGAAGAAGACAAGGTCAACATGGAATTTTGGTTGAAGATGATGCAGTGCACCGAGACAAAGAGAAAGAACATAGACACTTGACAGAAAAACAGTCATGTGGAATTGCTCTGCAATGAGTAACCATGGGGTGGAAATGACTCCTTTTCAGTGACAAAGTGACAGTGTGCAGATCAGTTTACATGAATACAGTCACTAGGCGGGTTTCCATTAACCCTCAAACTACACAAATTGAAGTTGTGAATATAAATTACACATAATGGGAACATGTCAATATCGAAAAAAACTTCCATTTATCGCAAAAAGTCTTTACACTCGTATGAGGTGGTTTTTCAGGTGATTTAAAAAGCCATATTTTGCAAAACTGCAATGGAAACAGTTTTTTAGCTTTTCTAGGTCACATGATGCTATGGCTATGTGCTTGTCAGTAGGAACTGGCTCCCTCATGATGCAGCAGGAGCCACACGAGGTGCATTGCAATTGAAATCGTGGACTATCACCTCCCAGAAATCCCAAACCAAAACCCTCATATGTGATTGCTCCTATGTATAAGGGGCTCGCCTTTCCATTACCGCTTGCATAACATGCCTACGTGGCCTTGGATTCAAAATAATAACGGCTAGTGCAGTGGCTGCAATAAAAATAAAGCTGCTAATGTTTTTAACATCCATCATAATGCTTCTTGAAATGTTATCGCCAGAGGAGTAGTCTAAGAACATCACTCAAAGGAAACACAGTCATCTCGCAATTATGTTTAAAAAAATGCTTAAGTATTGTGCAAATCTGTAATGGAAACCTGCCTACTGTTAGCTGTCAGAGCGACACATTAGTAGCCAGTGCAGACTATTGCTTTCGACAAACATTGCTGATGGCACACCACATTCGCTGTCATTGTTAGGGAAAGGAATTGATAAGATTTTATAGATTCCAACATCATTATGGATTCTGCTTATCAGTTTAGGGATTTTTCCTGATCAACTTTCTGTGTGGGAAAAATTTAAGCCTACATAGCCCTTCAGCACCAGGCCAACTGTTGTATTATTTGTGAGTCTGGACACAATGTAAAAACAGTGTAGAAAAAAGCTGGATTTCCCAGACGTTCATTTATTTGTGGCAACGTGCCGACTTCTACAAAAGATAACCATAAACTCGTAGGTATACACTTCCTATAAATCGAACAACTGAAAATCATTTCTTAACTGGAACTGGATCTCGATTCCCATCCCTAATAACTGACACTAATTCTGTTACTAACTTAATGACAAACTTGTATGTTGGAAGGTTTGTGCGCTTTCTGCTAGCCGTTACCTGTACACAACCAAAGATCATTTGTGATGGAAGAATAGTTTTGAATCATCACCATCTTGGATTTAGAAGCTCGTAAAAACAGGGCTGTGTTGGACTCAGTAAGCTACAGCTTTCATTTTAATGTGTTAGACACATCATATATTCCATTCAACATTTAAATACATACAAAAATGGACTGGACTATATATGAGCAGATCCCCAATATTACAGCACTTGGATCAGGGACAAGAGGCAGCTGATCAGGACATCCCTGGACTGTGAAACTTTCAAATCAGTCTACAAAAGTAAAACAAAGAGTCCAAATGTTCAGCTGGTAAGCTGAGATTAGACTTTGAAAAGCAGCCATAGTTAGAGATAAGTAAGCATGACGTCAGGCAGAGAAACAGTTACAGAAGGAAGGGTCAGAGAGTTGGAGCCAGGACACCAGCAGATGGGATAATATTTCACTCCGTCAGGAGTCACAACTGGTAGACCAACTGCAGACTGGGCAGGGTTTCCTCTGCTGTGTCTCTGTTAATATACACCAATGAACTAAGCATGTTAGGCATGGTGACTAATGCTAACAGCCTAAGGGAGCATAAGTGTTAAAGTTAAGAGGTTGCAGTTCTGCTAGCCAACTCGTACCCCTTTCCCATCAAACTAACTTGGGTTCTTGCACTGGTTTCATTCAGGATTCATGAACCCTTGGTGCTGTCTAGTGAGACAGCCTGCATTTCCACCAGTTTTACACAGAACCATTGTAATCAAGGATGTGGCATCTACAGAGGGCATTGCACTACTCACACAGAAGGAATTAGTAGTAGCAAAAATTGCAGATATTGATTACCTGAAAATTCTTTGTTCTGTTCTATTTTTACCCCAAAATCAAGCACGAACCAACAATTAATGAGACCATAACACATTTTTTTTTTTTGTCTGACGATTTATAAAGCTTCATTTGCACTACCCAAAAAAACTGCAGACACCCACTAGCATCTGTCTTTTTAATGCTATGAGAATGCGTATTCACACCCCGGTCAAATGACTCTGCTGTAGACACACATTTTTATCGCCTCTGGCTTCGATATACATTGATGAGAACTCAACACTTGGGTGAACGCGGTAATTTCAGATCCCTAACCAGTGAGATGCAATGACACGCCGTCACTTCTCACCATCTGTCTCCTACAAAGCACTCGCAGTGGGAATGTAGCCAGTCGCTCATATTTAGTGGGTTTACCTGTGTTTGAAAAACCCAAATGTACGCTTAATTTTGGTGGGAAAGGGGTATAACTTAACTTCTCCTTTGGTGACTTTTTTATCCTGTCCTTCCAACCTGTAGAATTTGACACCCCAACTGATTTTGTCACGGTTCACACCTCAGGTAGGAAGAAAAACCTGTATTTTTTGGTTCCAGATGAAAATGAACTTTTCAGCTTCAGAAGCAAGTTATTTTTGGTCAAAATGCTCTTAACGGTTCAAACTTCAGCGCAGGAGCCTGAACAGAAGCGGTTCCATGTTGGCGGAAAAGGGGTAGCTAAGATGGAGAAAACATACACATGTAGAACCAAATGGATGAAGCCTGTACTCTGTTTCTTTTTTTTAAAAGGGGAACATCTGTTTTGCAGTTAAACTACATTTTTGTGGGACACGAAAAAGTTTTCTAATGACCATTTTTTGGTAGTGCAAGCTGATATGGACAGACAAAAAGACATAAAGAAAGCCGAGACACAACATCAATAATATGCAAATGGAAAGCAGGGTGATTTACTGGGGCACCGAAGATCCTCATCAGGCGTCTCTGAGCCTCCTCGGTGGGACTGAGTGGGTCCTCCTACAGGTCAAAGCAGCAACACATCGACACTAAGCCCACTGATGAAGCTGAAGTAAAGCCCACGACTCCACACACACACACACAAAGTAACACAGCATGTGCACATGTGATATATTCCTTGTACAAGTCAAAGACTGTCATGACTCAGGTTCCCTACAGGAGACTCTGCACACACACAAACACACTAACATCTGTCATCAATGTTACACAGCAGACTGGGTTACTGTGGAATCTCATTTTACAAGTTAGTATCACTCCCAAAAGGTGATTCAAACAGCATGCGCACCAGAAAATTATTGCCACACACACACAACTATACAACTGTCTGGTTAAGAGAAGAATATTTGCAAGACACAAGATGCAACAAAACAGCACAGAAAATTCATATGCCATGAAGATCTGCACATTCAGCTGTCAGGCAAAACCCTGACTATAATTCAGCTCGTACATTTATGATGAATTTAAGGACAACATAGAGATTTGTCACAAGGAAGTTCACATCTTTCCTGGAAAAAAGCCCCAATCCCAATCTACTTCATCCCTCCAATGTAAAACATGGCCCAGTAAACAGTATGATTTGAGATTCTAGCATCAGAATTTTTTAATTTACTGTCCTGGTCAGAGTCAGCATGTGTTTTGGAGAAAAATGAGATTTAGTGAAGTCTTAGATGTGCAAAGTCAGCATGAGTCCAGGAAACAACCATATCTGCAATCTGTAAAATTCCTGCAGAGCTGGGCTTTCTGTGTCTGTGCACGGTTTCGCTTTGAGTTGCTCTACCAGAATGTATCACTGCAGTAATTGGCTGTACATGGGTCTCCTTTTGGTGACCAGACATGCCAGGCTACTGAAGTCCCTCATTTGAAGCAGCCTCAGGTGGGGTTCTGCCTTTGTAAACAAGGCTTATGAGCTACATTCTACTCTACCTCTACAATCCACAGCAAATAAACTTGCTATTTGACAGGACAGTTTATGAGAAAATTACTAAGTTGAGAAAAACAAATAAAGGAAAGAATAGACCAAAAATAACAATTAAACCTAACAAATCTGGAGTGGAATCTTTTTTTTTTTTTGTGCAGTTTTCAGAAGGTAGGTGAGACGGTACGAGAAGGTAGTAAGCAGCTTGGCAGGAAATGTACCCAAAACTGCAAAAGATTTAGTACAAAGTGGCAAAAAACTGACGTAACAATTAACGAAAAAAAAAAAAAAGAGAGAGAGAAAGAGAATCATAAAAATGATCAAATAACTAGGGGAGAATATCAAGAAATCTATATTTATGAATTCATATTTAAAATTAGGCAACAGAAAAATATATTTATTGTAATTATTATTATATATAAATTAAATTAAATTAAAATAGATTTTAGAATTTTTTTCAGGACACTTCCTGTTTTTGCTCTCTTACTTTTCTTTGTTTTTTGTTGCTAATTTTTTTCAAAAGTTTCTCTTTGCCATCTTTCCATTGGGATAAATATAAGCAGTTTGCTCAAGTTTTTAAAGGGTTCAAGCCTAAAAGTCTACTGCCAAATACACTGGCAGAACAGTTCAGATATAACATGTAACCTACAGTTGTATTTTTTATGTAGGTTGTTTTAACGGTAGTTATGCAAGAAAAGCCACGAGGTCATTAAAACTGAAAAAGGGTATACTGGTATACTGGCTGTGGTGTCTTTCCATATCCATTAATGAATGCAGAAACTCCCTCTTGTTGTAGATCAAAGTGCTGGAGGCTTGAATAGAATAACAATAAACCAACCAACCGACATCATCACCGCCAGGACTTTGGTGTGTCTTGTCACCAGAGGCTCAAAAGACAAGTATTCTCAAGTAACTCCTAAAAGGTGAACTATTTAGTGCTCCTTTTTATGTTGAAAAGCTTGTTTATGCTTTCTCTTAAGTAACTCCAAAACCGTGCCAGATAAGGTTACACACATTGTGGTGTCTGTAAGCAAACTCCACAGTGCTCTTTTATGTCAAACATGCATTGCAAATGGTCATGCACTTTCCACACCAATGTCCCATGCTGAGTTTGGACAGTGTACCTCTTGTTGACTGTCAGCAGTCTGTTGGATGGGAATGACTGCTGGAGGGGGAGACAGTAGACTAGGATCGGGACGTGGAGGATCAGGGCTCTTAGGAGTTGCAATAGGAGAGGGTTTAGAATTGGGGATGAAACGTGATGGAGAAAAGAGGGGGGGCGGTTTCTGGGCCACCAGAGTGGTAGAGGGAGGATTTGTAGCTGTGATTTTTGTGGCAGTAGCTGGTCTGGGTGCAGGTATGAAGCCAGGAGGTGGAGACAGTGGTGTGGGCTTGGGAGCTGGGATAAAACCAACAACTTGTGGGAGAGTCGAAGGTTTGGAATGAGTCGGTTTGGAAAATGTTGGAGCTGAGCGCTCAGAGGTAGCGCTGGTCGGGGTTACAGAGGCCACAGGAGATCTGACATCCTGTCTAACTGGACCAGAGCTTGCCGGTTTTTGTTTGATCTCCTGTGGCTTTACGGTGGTTTTATCCTCTTTCTTCTCCTCTGGCTCAACAACTTTTTCCTCTTTCTTCTCATTTGTCTTCTCCAACTCTATTTTTTCTGGTCTCTCATCCTTGGATATTCGTGGGCGATGCTCCCTTGACCTGCCTCTGACCATGAGGTTTGTTAATCCCCGCGAGATGTCGTCTTTATCCTCTGTTTTGATGACGTCATGTTTAAAAGAGAACCCAGGCATCACAGGGGCCTTAGACACTGAAGCTGGCGCTGGTGTTGGTGCTGGCACTGCTTTCACTGGTTCAACAACAGGCTTGGCTGCTTGAGGAGCTTTGTCTGATGTTTGGGTTGCCACAGTGGCCTCTTCCTCTTCTGAAGGTAGCACCTTCCTGACAACCCGACGAACCACCTTTACCACTTTCTTCCGTGTCAGACCCTTGTCATCTGTAGTATCTGTCTGGCTGGGGCTGGTACCTGAAAATTTGATGTCATTGTTGGCTGTACCATTGACCACACTTTTGCCCATGATGCCATTTTGCTCTTGCTCACTGTTCGTAACTGGCTTAGGGTTCAGAGG
The DNA here is from genome assembly GCF_008729295.1 of Plectropomus leopardus. Taxonomy (NCBI): domain Eukaryota; kingdom Metazoa; phylum Chordata; class Actinopteri; order Perciformes; family Serranidae; genus Plectropomus; species Plectropomus leopardus. Next base: position 35,672,829 of record NC_056467.1, read on the forward strand.
AGCTTGTAGGGGTTTAGGACTCTTAAATCGCTCTGCCATCTTTGACAGTGGCTCTGGACTTTTGAAGCGCTCTGGCACTTTCACAGGTGTCCTGACTTTAGGTGGGGACGGACTCCTGACCCGTGCTTCCGTAGGGGAAACTGAAGGCGGACTTGTTGCCCGGAACAACCCCCTGCCAGGGTCTAGAGCTGGCACTGACTTGGCCCGGCTGGGCAGCCCTTCACTGTCTGACTACTCGCAGAGAGGAGAGAGAGGAGGTATGAGGACATCAATAATAAAAGAAAATCCAAGAATCATGTCTTTACGTCTTTAACAGTCAAAATATTGGTGTTGTGTAAAGTTGAATGTGTCTTCAGTCATTGTGTCAAACAATTTTTACAGTCTAGTAAGAGATAAGAATTAAGACTGGCCCTAACCCAAACAAATGTATTAACCTAAATAATACTAAACTTTGTAATTATTCACTGTCTTTCAGCTTTATCCATAAAATCAGCATAAGACAAACTACAAATGCCTCAGAATTTGGTACCTCTGCAGTCTCGCTTTTGAAAATCAGCAGACAAAAAGATTACACAATAAGGAGTGCCAGTAATGCTATTGTGTGTAAATGCAACATATCCTCTTTAAACAAGAGCTTGCTTTACGAGTGGCTCTTGCATAGGCCTATTGACTTGGAAAATTGTAATTAAGTAAAATTTCAAACCCTGTCTGCTCTACGCCATAGAAATGTGTTTTGAATGACTTGAACTTACAAAAATATCATCATGGCATACTGTAGCAGCTTACTGCTTACTACATTCCTTAAACAAGCATGAAATAACAATAGGTATTTTTGAAAAGGTTTCCAGGGCACATAAGATGCTATAAGCAAACCAGAATGTCAAACTATCTGAGGGGCCATTTGTTAAAACATAGTACCAAAAGGATCTACTGCTTACCGTATGCCATTAAGATATTTATACAAGCACACGTCATTCTCAATACATTTCTATGGCTGTTATAGATAGAGCACCAGTCCACGCTCTGCTTAGAGCAGACAGGGTTTGTAGTTTTACGTAATTACAATTCCCCAAGTCAATGGGCCTTATGCAAAAACCGCTCATACAACAAGCTCTTGATTTAAGAGAATGTTGCATTTACACCCAATAGCATTACTGGCACTCCTTAATGTGTTCTTGTGTTCTTCTTCTAATCTTTTTGTGATAAGTTCTGATTTCCAAAAGCAAGACTGCAGATTCTGCAGTGTTAAGTTCTTCATTTTTCTCTTTGGTAACATTTTGTTCACTGAAACTTGTTTACAAATGAAGCAACAAAATCACATGAACTGATACTGCTACTGATGCTCAAGTAGCATCATCATGTTATGAGTATTTGAGAAAGGTCTGTTTATAGGGAGTGTTTTTTTCTGGACCCCACGTGAAACCCTAATACAAGAAAACCTCAGAAAAAAGTTAGAATATGAATATGAAAATGTTCTTGCATAGGGCCCAGTCTGATCAATGTGAATAATCTGTGCGAAACTAACTTTTAATAAAGTGAGTTCTCATTTAAAAAATCTACTTACAATACAGCAAGAAATTGGACTTGGCTAGAATACAATGAATGCCTAGGCTACATAAATCACTAGACCTGGCAGACATAAGACAGCTCTAACATGACTGTCAACCGCAGATGTATGTGCCAAAATGAAGAGGACAATATTTACTTACACTCTTGCTTCCTGGGTTGTTATCGTCTTTGATCTAAATATGTTGATATAAAAAAGAAAACTAGATCAAACCTCAACGCTGCGTGAACCTGCTGTCAATCACACATTGTGCAAATCTCAAAACATGCACATTTTCTGATCTCCAACATAGAAATGATTTTTGAACTTCAACATCTTTCTTCATTTACACTCAGTCCAACTAATTCAAGAACAAAAAAATGATGCACTCACTGCATTGGAACTGCACTGGTTAATGCCCACAAATGGCAGAGGTGGTACAAAGTCACAGCTACTTAAATATGCTTATACATGAGTGGAAGTGAGTAAATTCTCAGTATGATGCAAGCAAAGGCAACGGCTATGTAAAAACACATGTTAATACAGTGCAAAACACTGGAAGACCATGCAGTGTAAGTGCTTTGTGAAATGTCTAAATGAGACTTCCCTTTTGCTCCCAGAAGGAAAAGCGAGATGAGAAAGCCATGTTGGCTGATCTGTTGTCATGGGCTGAGATGGATGAGATGAGAGCAGGAGGAAGAGGAGCTAGGAGAGGAAGAATGGTAAGAATACACAGAGACAGATGAGGAGAAATAAGCATCTTTAGGCCACAGAGAACATTGAAATTTCAATGTAGGCAGAGCCACATGTTGATGGCAAAGCAGTGATGAACAGGAGATTAGGACAGGTTTAGACAAATGAAAACACAAATTGCAAAAATCAAATAAAAAATGTGTAATAAAGCATCATAGATTATCATCCAAGTATAATCTTAAAAAGGCATGATACTCTTGGAAAGCCTGGAAGGTAAACAAAATAACTCATGAGCTGATTTTGACCCTGGTGCCTTTTCAAGAGCTGCAATTCAAAAAATCTATGGTCATATAATTTCCCATAGTGTATATCTATGTGTTTATGACTAAGGAGAATTTCTTTATTATTTGTGGATTAATGTAATAAGGTACTTTGATTTTTCTGGTAATCAAAAAACATCGAATTTTTAACAATTCTCATTCAGAGGCAAACCCACTTTTAAACTATAAAAGGGGCCTGTCTTTCATGTTTAATACTATTTTATTGACCTTTGCATTATCAAAGGTCTGTGCAAAACGTTTATGGTTATCCCGTGGCGTGCCGTACAATTTTGATGCTTCGCCATGAAACAGGAAATTGTTGTAATTGTATTGTACATTGTCTGATCTGCCTGAAACTTCATAGGTTTGACAATTGTCCTGCCCTGAACACATATGTATGACAATATTCACTAGTTGTATAAATGTCACCTGCTAGCAAAAGGAAGTAAGCCTTGAAGGACAATTATCATTGGATTTGCATGATGGTTTGGTCTACAAATTATGTACACCAAGATGACATGAAATTTGTGTCCCCTCCGCTGCCACCTAGTGGCCACTGGAAGTAATACGCCAGATGTAATAGCTCACTCCAGGGTCCAAACTCTGACCACTTTAGCTGGAGTCACACCAGTACCCCAGCATGCGTGGCGGTGCAAGGGCTCTTTCATCACTGCTTGCAGCTTTAATTTTATGTTGCTTCCCCAATGTCTTTGATAAACCAAATCTACCAGCACGGAAGCTAAGCTATGTCCTGCTTTGAATGGGGCCGCAGCAAAACATCAGACATTAGCTATCTGAAAAAAAAAACAAAACAGTATCAGTTTAAGAGCACACTATATGTGAATACTTGCTCCGCTTCACCTTACACAAAAGCTGATGGAGGCAGCGGTAGACCAGCAGCCCCTGTATATAGAACAACTGTTTTCTCAATGGAGTCTGGTGTTTGGTCAAATTGCCCTTAGCATTTTTACACAAAAATAGCACAAAGCTGGTCTCCAAAAACCTGACCTGGAACTAGGCCCTTAGCCTCTCACTGGGTTTGGGCCAGAGTACAGGTCTGGCTCTGGGTTACTGGCCTTTCTCAGTGGTCACTGAATTAGCACACTGACCATTGGGTTTATTTTTGGATTAGACAGTTTACTGTAGGGCTGCGGGCCAGATTACTCCCTAAACCACAGAGGCAGTGCTGCAGTCATACCTCACACATCACAAATTTGTTATTCTTAATACTAAGACATGCAAATAAATAAGTCACAATCTGAACAACACTAGAGGTAAAATGATTTCACAACATAATATTTTCAAAATTAACACTTCTGTTTCTAATTCTTAAACTCATTAATGAACATGCTTGAAATACAGGTTACTAATGCACTCCTCACAGAAAAATCTATATTTAACCAGAAAAGGCAACTAGTATAACCTAAGTTACATACCCATTTCCAACAGCCTTTTGCCACCATTCATACATGATCCAAAACTACAGAGACATGACCAAGATAGACCCTAGATGGGTTTTGATTAACCCTCAAATTGTGCAAATTGAAATTGTGAATGCAATGCAACCCTTTTTTTGGCTTTTATAGGTCACATGGCATACAACAAACAGCCAAAGTGTCACTACAAGAGGAGTTAGTGCATCGCATAGCTTTTCAACCGTTGTGCAGATCATCCAGAAGTTTTGAATCCGCAATTCCTCTGAAATCATGGACTATCACCTCCCAGGAATCCCTAATACGTGGCCCATGTAAAAGGGGCTTGCCTTTACATTATTGCTCCACAGCATGCCTACATTGCCTTCATTAGGAAATAGTAATAGCTAGTGCGGTGGCTGCAATAGAGGTCAATGCTTGTAAATGGAATTTATGGATTATGCTTTTTACTTTATTCTGCGTATTTGTTGGAAATGATTTAACTGTGTTTGTTTATTTTGTTTACATATGTCTGAAGTAAATCTAATGATGTCTTGAACATCCATCGCCATGCTTCTTGGAATGTTATTGCTAGAGGAGAAGTCAAAGAACATCACTCAATGGAAATGCAGTCTTCTCGCAATTGTGTTTTATCAACATTTCAGAAATATCGCAAAGGTTTTGCAAAACATCTGCAATGAAAGCCTGCCTACTGTGTCAAATTCAATCATTTTACTGTGATTAACTTATAAACAACTTGTGTATATCCATTTTTTAGAGCAGTCATTGAAACTTTTTGTTTGGATTGTGTATGAGGGTTAAGTTGGACTTCAGCACAAACAATGACAAAAGCTTTGAAAAAGCGGCAAAAGGACATTTCTTCTGTCTCAGGTTACTCATTTACAATTAGTTCTGGGAGCAACTGTTATTCCCACACAAATTACCTTACTTGCTTTTATGCACAATGACTGCCTTTTTGCTCTGATCTGGTACTACCTGTGGACCTCATGTGACCCAAGGCGGTATTTCACATGGCAAGTGTACACAGCATTTTACATCTACGTCTAGTTTACATGACTATAAAGCATGTAACAATCTCACACATGGCATCTCACAAGAAACAAGAGGTTACTTCTTGCTGTACTTGCCAAACTCCTGTTTGTAGAGGACCAGTAATATCAGAGGGAACTGGTCTAAACTACAGCAGAGCCATGCAAAAACCTAACCAAACCAAACATGCTTTGGACCAAAAAGGCGGGCCAATCTGAAAGGGACCTGTGGACAGTCAGTCCAAACATACTCAAGTATTATTAGACTTGATTTTAAATGTGGTCAGCCTGAACTGACCCAATTAGAGAGAGAACAGCAATAATGCACATCGGAGCTGAGAGTGAAGACACTTGGGTCCACACAGGTATTTAACATGTATGTGACACATAGACTTAATATGCAACAACAAAGCAGGCCCTAATTTGTCCTGATCCACTGTGGAACAGCTTTCAGATACAAGGAATTAAACGGAAGATCTCTGGCTTGGGTTTGTCTGTAATTCTTTCATGTCGCTAACATGAATAATAAACATCATACTCTGTTTGGATATTCCCAATTATACCTTATTCCACATGCAGCATTTTCTGACTAAGAAAAGTCTAGGTTATGCCTGTATTTTTCGGGTTTTAAAGTGTTCTTTAGTGATGTATACAACACTTTGAGAATACGCATATCAATTGGGGATTTTGACACAGTTTGCAACATGCAGCCTCCTGCCTGTTCACAGTCAGCTCTGTGTGTTGGCAGGGATATATTGTACACAAGTAGCTAGCCAACAGTCTGTCAGGCTGTGACTGAGATTCGTGCCCAAAAGAAAAGCCACATTTCTGGTCCAAATGAGACACACCTACTTTTAAACATGGTATAGGTTGTGCATATCAACATGTTTTTGGATATGCACAAATATCACAATGCCAACTTTTTTAAGAAGGGTGGTTGAAGGAATGAAAGAGGGAGGTCACATGGTCCAACAAGTTCATCACCAATAAGAAACTTTGAAAAAATCCTGACATTATTATAATATTGTTTAGAGGTCACAGCGGAGAGGGCTTTAATCAGAGTATGCATGGAGCACTTAAGCAGTTGAATATCCATTTTCACTGACCATGTGAACAGCTTAGCAGGAATATTGTCTTTCTGGAATAAGGGCAAAAACTGGAATGTTTTGTGCATGTCATTGTTGTGAATAATTTAGTAGTTTGTTACAGATTTATGGAGACTGAAGTGGAAATCTTTAATGATAACTCTGATAGCACTGAGGATGAAAATGAAAGAGGCTCATAAGTGATCTCAGAATGAAGAATTTCATTCACTATATCTGGTCTGTGAATTTAAGCCAAACTTTGTGTCTTTACTCAATGTGCATGTTTAAAACATAGTTCTGGAGTTGAATCCATAAATCACAGGCACTGCAATTAGTCTAGACAGGTCATACTTAACCTTTAGGGTCCACTTAAATATTATACACACTTGGATCTCTCTGTGCACTAAATGAGCTTTTAAAAATCAAGCTTTAAAAATATTATACATTCATATGACTTTACACTTTCACTGAGTTAATTTTTAACCAACATAAGTCCTAATCACAAATATCAAATATTCTCTAATTTTCAGAATTTTAACCCTTTAAAAAGAATAGCAATTAAAATAGTAAAAATGACAAATTCCAAGGCAAAAGCCCAGAATGAGAGAATACAATACATGTTTTTATGGTTTGATGGCTATGGGATCAAAAATTGCAGTTTGAATGGGTGTAAATGTTGCATATTTTTTTTTGCACTGTAAAGTATGTATTTAACAGTTTAGTTTCCACAGTGTATTTTAGACCTATTGTGGAAGCTGAGCTGGAAATGCCAAGATTAAACAAAAATACACAATCTTGCCAAAATGTATGCCATATGCATGAACACAGCCATTCAAAAAATGAAGAATGAGAAGTGCCTAAAATGCACCAAATAGTCCCTACTGGTAAAGTGAATTATGAAATATACAATATGGCTGAAATCCACCTCACAATAATTAAGATATTTTTAAGAAAAAGAGAGATCTGTGTTCTACTGGTTTATGGGACCAAATTTCTCTATTGTAAAATACAGAATCAAACATCTCAGCATCACAAATTTGTACGATGTTGATACTATAGAATCATCATGACCTGAAGTCCAAACACAACAACACGCAATTATCACTCTGCACTTCTGTAAGTCTGAACGTGACTGGGCTTAAGGAAAACAAACCCTTAAACTAAATTTCAAGTCAAAGAAGCATAAAATAATTATCAGAGTACCACAATTTACGACACAAGTAAAAACAACATGAAAGTGCACTAAATCTCAACTACATTTCCCATCAGTTCATCTGTCAGCACATGAGCTCCCACCGCGCATGTTTCCACCTCTTCCAACCAGCCAAAGTGACACTCAAAACACTTCTAATTTTAAATCCTACCACTTTTATGATCAACATTCAAGTATGACAAAGGAAACTGTCACAATGGCACCAAAACTGCTACTGAAAAATGCTACTTTTAGTTGGAAACCACTCAAGCTGCCCCCGTCAGCTAACTCTAATCTAAAAATAGTTTAACCGGCTGTGGGACCTCAAGGCCCCATGCTTGTCATAGATTTACAACAGAAGATCTAATTTTCACAAATTTATCACAAATTGTTCTACCTTAGTTAGTGAAGTAATTCCAAAACTCTTGTATCCGAATAGTCCTCACAAATCAGCAATCAAATCCAAAAAGTGGCCAAGAATGAGGAGCTCTGATCGAGCAACTCGACACACACACTGGAAAGTGAAAGAGCAGAGCTGAGGAGAGGGCCAGCGCTCTGATAGGATGGCTATTCCTGACTGTGGACAGACAAGAGATGTGGGGACAGCTGTTGTGATATGAGGGTGTTGAGTGGGGGTAAAAATAGGAGCCACTGCCTGGACAGGTCTGCCATGACGACCCTCATATCAACCACACATGCTGCTGCAGTTGCTGTCATCTCAGCTGCTTCTGTGTGTGTGCACATGAGAGTCTGTGTCTGTGTCTGTGTGTGTGTGTGTGTGTGTGTGTGTGTGTGTAAGGAAGCACACATAGTGGTCTGCTAATGTAATTGAGAACATACTGGGTACAATAGCTCATGCTGTAGGTTGGAAGTTACCGTATAGAATGTTACTTAGTTAACGCTGAAATCCATTACCAAGTTTTTGGATTTCTGAAAGTCATACAATATGTTTTCACAAAAAGTTAAGATAACATTTATGTACAAAAGAAATAGTGTAGAACACTATATATGATATATACTTTACATGGTCTTGATGACATAAAATTGATTTTGATCTATCTAGTTTTTCTTGTGATTTAGTGGATAGGTTTCCAGGTACTTTCTTTTCTCTACTATTGAAAAGATAAATCAATATGGAGAGCTACTGTATGTATTAGCCGAGACGATCCTTGACTTTGTGTTGGTTGTTGTGTGTTGTATTGTTTAATGTGTTTAGTCAAACTGTGAGTATGAATGTTATGGATATGTATTTATGTAATCTAGCAAATGAAATATTGTTTATGAAAACAATGGAGACCCCAGGAAGAGCAGCTACTGCTGAACACAGAAGCTGATGGGGATCTTAAATAACAAATCTGGTTAACAAATAATGTTACCTAGGTTGACGTAAATCCAACTGTCTCAACGAGGATTCAGTAACATCCTGTGTTATTTAACATATATGTGTGATACGCATTACCAAATTTTGAATGTATTTTGTAAAAGGCAAGTACATCAATGTAATTTTAACAGAATAAACTGAAAAACATACTATGAGGTAAAATGAATCCAACATGTATTGAAAACATTGAAACTTAATTTATTACTTTATGCTCAGTTAAAGAGAAGGCACTAAAATGTAAGAAACTGCAGACAGGGTTCATATAGCGCACCATGGCTGTCCACAGCGAGGCAAAATTTAAAACGCAACCCCATCAAGTGGCCGCGCAATCACAGTTTCCTAAAACAGTAAATCCGAGTTGCAGAAATGTTAGAGCCTGAAGTCATAGTGCAGTAGCTCCACAGCCTTGTTAGCTGGCTGGATAACTAACGCTCTAAGCTACATCAGTCTGGAGTCACTATCCAGCAGTGAGGAGACTCCAGCTGCTGCTCAGTGTTCTCAGTGAGTTAGAACAACTTTTGAGTTGAGTTGTGTAAATCTACTGGTAACATACCTTTATACGTTGTCCAGTCATCATTTGGTGGTTTAATCCCACATCCAGAACCTCAACTGTCTGAACCTCAAGTCCTACCCACATCCTCTCTCCCCTGTTTCTTCTGCTCTCTTTCTCTGCTCTATCTACCATCAGTTTCAGTAGACAGACAGGACCACAGCTGTCTTTATGTTTATTTTAGTGTGTTGTAAGTTGCACCGTCTTCCTGTTTGAAGCTGTTCCGTGCAGCAGAGAGGAAGAGTCCTGAGCATGTAAAGCATGGTAGCGTTAAAAAAAGCAGAAGCACTGTGCAACATGTTACCGGATGTAACACGCAGGCTTCCCACACTGACTGCTGGCAATGAATGAAAAACAGCTCATTTTCTGGTGATGCTGCCTCTAAAACTTTACTACTTGTGATTTAAAACCTCTTCAAAGTATAAGTTCACACACATCCAACCCAGAGAAACACATGTTTTCAGAATAGGCACCACAGTAAGACTAAGCCCACCTCCAAGTTTTCAAGTTGTAATTATAAAACCACAACAAGTTTGATACATGGAGGATGTAAGAAAAAAAGGGAAAAGTTAATGCATGACCTGCCATGAACATAAACATGTATTTATGGACTGCAAACTGCAAAAAAATAAGAATTGACATAGTGCTACATGTGGAGTCTCTAACAATATGATGTGTTTCAAAAAGTACGTTATTGTTCCTCAAACAGACTTATCACATTTCCTATTGTAACAGCAAAGAAGAATGTGTGGATGAGAGACTAGTTGCTGTCTAGTCTAAATTACAATCATATTCAGTGACTGTGCACTGCAGGGTTTCCAAAACATTCATCTATTTGTGGCAGCCCTCTATGACTGAAACAGTGTTGCCCGATTGGAAATGTTGTACTATCGTACCACAGACTCAAAATCATTGTATTTTGAGAAAAATTATCGTACGCCAGTCAGAATCACAAGAACTAATAGGTTAAATTTATAACTTTAAACAAATTTTTTATGCATCTACAAATCTAACCAAAACCACTGCCTTAGAGAGAAGTTAGTCCTCAGTCTAAAATAGTCTGAAATAACCGACCCCACGAGTCACAAACTGCTGCTGAGGAAAAGGGACCTTGTGGAGTGCTTCGCCTGCGCTGCATTCATGGACCTACATTTTGGTGTCAGCTGTGTGTTACATGATATATAGTAAGACACAGTATGCTAAATGTTCAAATTAAATTGAGATTTAAGAAAAGTAGAAAGTGACTTTGCAAACTAATGACGGCTACGAGGTGAGGCTGAAAGCTTTGGTAAAACAAAGCATGTTGTGATAAGAATCACATGTTAAACAAGGGCTGAGGCCGGCCTTCTGACCGTCCAAAGAGTTAGAACTAAACAACAGCAGCGTTTTGTTATTAAGTACCACAGACCCGGAATAACCTCCCATATTGTTAGACAAGCCCCAACTCTGACCACTTTTAAGTCAAGGCTAAAAACATTCCTCTTTTACGGTGCCTACTCCACCTGGTAATTATGACAAACTTTTATTTACTGATTTTAAATCATTTAAAATATTATTTTTATTTTTGCACCTCTTGTCTGCACTTTCATTATTTTTAATGGTGATTTTTATTATATTTTAGAATCATTTCATAATTAATGTTGCCTTTTATATATCTTATCTCTTTACTCTCATTGTGAATCTGTATCCTTAATTATGTTTATATATTATTGCTCTTTTTTATGTTCTGTACAAATAAAGCTACCTTGCCTTGTCTAAACAATTTTCAAATGCTTACTGCCAAATTGTCAATATCAATATATATTTTTTCGCACAATGTCTGTGCACACTCCTAATGCTTAAAGCATTAGTCAAAGTTGTTCTGTTTATGTATAAGGGATAGTTTGGGTTTTTTTAGAGGGTTGTATGGAGTTCTTTTTCAAAGTCAGTGTTTTACATACAGTCAATGTTAGCATACCACCAGTTTGGAAAAGCAGGCCCGTGTCTGATATGGAAGCTAGGCTATCACTGCTGTGGAGGGGTCAGCAATAAAATGCATTTTATTGCCCACTGTGTTCAGGTACTGCAACCTTATGATTTTGTCAAGTTGCAAAATTAGTTTATCACAGGGCCGGTATACGTGACGACATAATCAGGTGTTGAGAAGCTTAGCTGCAGGTATTAAAGGGAGAAGACAGGTGAATTCGGGAGGTTTTAAAAAAGAGAGTCAAGTTGTCCAGTTTGTGCGTGAGGGTGGGGGGGCATAGTGGCAGTAAGTTAGGGAGGAGGCAAGGGTGTGGCCGCCTGAAAGGAACTTGTGATTGGGAATTGCAGGTAGATTTAGGGGGAAAGCTTGTTATTCCCCACGAAATAGTCTGTACTAATTTGAGGCCGGACATAGTGCTGTGGTCAGTGAGTCAACAGATCATTTATTTCACTGAGCTAACAGTCCCTTGGGAAGCCTCAGTGGAAGAAGCCTATGAAAGGAAGAAACTGAGGTACACAGACTTACAGGCAGAAGCTGAGCAGAAAGGATGGAAAGCTAGGATTTGCCCAGTTGAAGTGGGACGTAGGGGATTTGTAACAGGATCAGCTGTCTCGCTCCTAGGGGGAACTGGGAGTGTGGGGACAGAGTTTGAGGAAGACAGCGAGGGAAATCTCTGATGAGGCAGTTAAATCCAGTCAGTGGATTTGGATTAGGATTCTGCCAATTCATCCTTATTTCCCTTTACTTGAGCCTTGTATGTGAGTTGTAGTATATAAGCAAGTATGTTGCATGTGCTAGGGAAGATAGCATCAGCTCGGTCACTACCTGGAGCTCGCATAAATGGAGCCTGGGTCTGTTGAAGGTGGCATTGCTGTCTGGGCTGTGATAGCCATGTGATAGCCAGCCAAGCTAGCTTATCTAGCTAAGCTTAGCCTTGTATCTGTGATAGCCATGTGTTAGCTTAGCTTAGCTTTGTATCTGTGATAGCCAAGTAGTAGCGTAGCCTTGTATCTGCGATAGCCATGTGGTGCTGTCACTACCCGAAGCTTGCACAAACTCAAACTGTAAAGCAAGTGTGATGCATGTGCTAGGGACGGTAGCATCAGCTCGGTCACTACCTGGAGCTCGCATAAACAGAGCCTGGGTCTGGTGTGATAACCATGTGATAACTAGCCTAGCTAGCTTAGCTAGCTTAGCCTTGTATCTGTGATAGCCACGTGTTAGCTTAGCTTAGCCTTGTATCTGTGATAGCTATGTAGTAGTTTAGCTTAGCCTTGTATCTGTGATAGCCACGTGGTACTGTCACTACCTGTCACGAGCTCACATAAGTGGAGCCTGGGTCTATTGAAGGTGGCAGGGCTGTTTGGGCTATGATAGCCATGTGTTAGCTTAAGCTTAGACTTGTATCTGTGATAGCTCTGTAGTAGCTTAACTTAATCTTGTTTCTAGTATTATCGGCATTGTCACTACCTGGAGCTTGCATAAACGGAGCCTGGGTCTGTGGAAGGTGGCAATGTTGCTTAGGCTGTTATAAGCCATGAGAGAGGTAATGTAAGATGTATGTAGCAGTTGATAGGGAATGTAGCATTGGCACTGTCACTACCTGAAGCTCGCACAAAAGGAGCCTGGGTCTGTTGAAGGTGGCAGGACTGTGTGGCTGCGTAGGAGCAGTGAGAGCTGGCACAAGGGGAGTGGCTCTGGGATGCCAGAGTTCACTGCCTTGCCTCCTGGAGGTGTTGTGGGACTAACTAGGTGAAACACTGATGAAAGATGGTTCCCACATGATGGCCTCAAAGACGTGTTAGTTTTCACTGCTCTCTGGCCTTTATATTTAAGCCATAATAGCTGATTAGTGAGCCTAGGTTCTTCATTGAGAGCGTATCCTTTTCTGGAGCACAAGTTTCTTGTGTTTTAGTTGAACTAGCCACCTTGAAAAAGTCCAGCCTAAAAAAATGAATATAAATAATAAATAAATAAAGTTTAAGTGTATGCTATATTAAGAGCACTTTTTTTCACTCCTTTATCTTCATGTCAGACAGTGTTTTCAACAGGAAAATAAAACCAATATATAACTTTCTTTAAAGCCAGAATCCATTGAGAAAAACAGTAATTTAACATCGCTGAATACAGACGCTGTTGGTCTACAGCTGCTGCAACCACTTATTTTGTTTGTCTTATTGTACCCCAAGTACCCCAAACAACCCCACTTCAAAAAACTCGAACTTACCCTTTAAGGCAACACAAAACATTTACTTAAGGTAGAGGACAGGGTTGATGTTTTGGTTAATTATTAAAAGAGTCAATGTTGGCTTTGAAGTACAATACTTAAAGAGTAATCAAGAATTATCTCATGTGCCTTGTATGTTCAATCCCCCACCCCATCACCACCCCAAGTATGACATGTACATATAATGTAGTGTATATGAGACAGTGTTGAATAAGTGATTGATTTTAATCTGACTTTTGTTTTTCTGACACAGGCAGCACAGTTATGTTTTCTCCATTTATTACTGCTAAAGCAAACTAAATTTTTCCAAACACACATTCGACTACCCAAAGGACACATATCCCCAGGCAGCATGTGCCTCCACTGTTTTTTACAACCACTGCTTTAATGTTTACAGCAACTTAAAACTGATGTAACTACTCATACACCATTTACATCCATATTTATATACATATATACATATTTATACTTTTATACTGCACTACCTGTACATACATTGCCTGTTTATACTCATATTTATACCCTGTTTACACTTATATATAACTGCAGACTAATGAGCAGATTTAATCTGACGCAGGTGTTAGTTTTGGAAATGGAAATTTAAAGGGTGATTCCATAATTTTTTCCTCAATATTGAGTGATTCCATCATTTTTTCCAACCGCTTGATCTAAAAAAGCAATTGTTATTGACTACCACAATTTTTTTTCTTGATTTCTGTTAGTGTTTCTTAAAGCCAGCAAGTTGCCATTTTGAATGACTTTAGTTTTGTGGCATGTCTGTGATCTGCTTTTTTTCTACAAAATTAAACAACTGAATGAACATCCTCCAAGACTGGTGATTCCATAATTTTTGCCAGGGGTTGTATCAACTACTTGGTGATCTGCAGCAGTGACATGTGTTTGCCACCACCTCTCCTTTAGGACCACAAGATGGAGCCAGAGTACCGGGAAAAGCTCCACATGCCTCCAGAATCCTGCAGCCGCACAAAGACTCCATTATTTCCCAGTGGCTGCCATGATATTGTTAGGAGGGAGCGGCAAAGTGAAATAGATAAAGTGCAAACAGACTGTGGTGTGAAATGAACAGATTGACGGCTTTAGTCCAGCTGACAATGGGGGGGGTGGTGCAGGGCTAAGGGGTTGTGAACAGGCTGTATTGGGAAATCGAGCATAGCTTAAAGCAGAGGGTGGGGTAAGAAGGGCAAGGAAAGACATGCAGTGATGTAACACTGTGTTCAAAAGTGACTACAACTATAATGAATGGCAAAGAAGGGCGTCGTGTGCAAGAGCTGATGTAAAGCCAGGTCAGCTGAGAGCAACACAACAGTCTGTCAATCCGAAACATTCCACAAACTATTTTATATCATTTATGAAAAAATATCAGTACTAAAAGTTATTCAATAACAGAAACAAAAGGCTGTGTGAGGTGTTGTAGAATTAATGCGGCTGTAGACAATAAAATAGGCATTTACCATGTAAAGACAGTAATTGTTCCATGTTAAATCTATCAGCACAGGCTCCTCCAGACATCGGTCAGCAGGATTCAGACTAAAGGAAGCTCCCACAGAAACTATCAGACATTACAATGACTTCTGAGGAGAAAGAGTGTGTATGACATACATTAAAAGAATACTTTGACTGCAAGATGACCATGTGCACATCCTTATGGTTTAAATGCATGTGTTAAGGATATACTGAGGACTGGACCGAACCCGCTCTCTATTTTCTTCAATTCATGAAGAATGTTTGCCTTTTGGGGATTTTCAGTTCAGCATGGTGGTATGTGAGATAAACAGGTTTTTCTTTTTAGCAAAAATTCAAGGTAACAGGCGGTGAGTAACTGATCAACGTTTTGTTATTCTTTTGTATTACTTTAATTTACTACTTATTTTATTTCATTCACTTCTCCCTTCTTCTCCTTTGCACCCAAAAAGGAGTAAAAATGTATTGATAGATATACAGAATCTACATATAAACGATATACTGTGTAGTAGGCTTGGACAGTATCGCGGTATAGTAATGGGGATGTTTACATGCATGTGCATTAAGTGCCAGACTAAATGAAATATTTGAATGCACTGATATTAGAAGGACTGGACACCCTTCCAGCGTATAGCACAAGCAAAACGCTGTTTCAAAGAGAAGTGTATCTGTGTTATCAGATGCATGCAAGACAACTGAAAAATACAGCAGAAATGTCTCCTGTGTAGATGTCACACTTATATAAATGTCAAGTCTTTGGGTTTGACTGGATGTTATACAACTTCTTCACAGGCTGAGCAGGATTAATCATCACAAGTGATCTTCATTTGTAAAATTTGTTCTCTTTCAGTCCTCCTGGAATTCAGTGAACATGACAGATTTATATTAGTGTCAACCTGAAAATAATTTACTTTCAAATTACGCTTCCTCACACAAACAGCATTTCTGGCAACAGCGAAACCTCAATTCAACATGGCCTTTATTACAAAGAGACACAACAGGTCAGTGGCGGTGAGTAGTGTCGGGCTGATGGATGATGTCATGGTCCACCCGCAATGACAGCCCAACATTATGTTTTATGCTGCTGTCACGTGCTCCTTAATAATATTGCATTTACTGTATTTATGGGCTACGAGCACATGAACAGCCCTCTTAATTACAAATGGGAAATTCGGAAATGTTGATGATACGCGAGTTGCCGAGTCATGACATTTGCATGACGTTTTTAGGGCAGTATGCAAACATACTAACACAATAGCAACGTTATTTTACACCCGTTGCCGACTTGATGTCATAAATGCATAAACATGGCGGGCAAAAGTCAATGTTTGGTCAATGTAAACTTTATTAATTCACGTATTAGATATCAATTTTTCATCAAAGTCAAAGTGTAATATGGTTTAATGTTAACTGTTGTCCATGTAGAGTGACCTAGATTAAATATAAAAATATAATATATATAATATAAAATATATAAAAATGAAATAATACATAAAAATATAAATCAACTCAACCTCTTGTTTAAACGCGCTTAGCATTAAAATGCAGCCCATCTTCTTTGTAGCTTCCAAGTTGTTCTCACTTTCCCAGTGGGAACAACATGGACCGACCTTTCGACATCACATGAATGCAGCATTAAAATTATCACATTATCATCACAGCTCTTATTGGCAGTCATTGCCCAATCCTGACAGTGAGACACTTTTAACTTTCTAACACCATAACTAGGCGCCATAAACAGTCTCTAAAGTGAAAGAATTCCTATGTATATTTCAACAAAGGCATGTGACATTCCTCTAATGCAACAGGAAAATGCACTCTAATGTTCTCTGCTGTCAGCAGCTCAGCAGATAGTGACAGCGCGCGTACACGTATGTACACACACACACACACACACACACACACACACACACACACACACACACACAAACAAACAATAACACAATCCATTCAATAATCTCTCCTGCAGGGGGCTGATTTCATTTCCCACCAATGTTGACACACTGGACATGCTTATTGCACAATTGAAACAGGTCTCTCTTGGGAATGAGACTCCATGTTTCAGTGAGATTAACTTTAGAAAATAAAGGTTGAATAAAATAAAATAAATTAAAATACCCTTTGATACACCATCATCCTCACCAGCAACAGATTGTACAAAGACAGACAAATAGTTGAACTTCAGACAGACAGCTCATTTGACTTACTTTTAAGTCAGGGCACAGCTCAAACCTGGCAAACCCCCACTATGATTGTTACATTTGTTATATGCAGACAATTCACCCAGATGTTGCTGATCAAAAAAGAACTCCAACAGCACTTGTTCCCAAAACCACATGTTAGTTTTACATTTACATTTTACGCCTGATGAACAGACAAGATTCACAAAGTAAATAAAAGTAATTTTGAGCTTCAGGGAGGATTTTTTTCTTCTTTGGACAAAGTCAGACAAGCTGTTTCATTCACCCTCCAGTCTTTGTCATGAACTAGACTAAACATGTCCCACAGAGACTTAACTCTGTGCTGGATACTCACAGATCAAACTGATACAAACCTGCTCATCAGCCTTTGGAAGAACAAAAATCTGAGCTCCCAAAATGCTAGACCACTCCTTTTAAGACCTCTTTCGAAGTATACAGTAAGTAGTCGCCACAATTTGTGGAATAGGAAGTGTGCTGAAAATTTAGTGAGATCAACAGTAGTTTATCAAAATTTTACAAATTCTACAACTCCCTCCCAATATACCACAATTTTTCAAGTTTTTTTTAGCTCTCCTGACAGGATGGTATAAATCTATCATTGTTCCCAGTTTCTCTTTGTTAGGCCTGTCATAATATTTTTTTTTGTTGGATGACATATTATCCCAGAAATAATTGCCATAAATGATATTATTATAATTTTGAGACCATTTTATGTCACAAATATATTTATAATGTAATAAACATGACAATGCAGGTTCACCCTCCCAAAGAGTAATGAACATCTAATTCTTAAAAATATTCAGACATTGGTATAGGAAATTTTTTAAAAAGCCCTTTTTTAGAAGTAGCCCAAAATTACTCAGTTTGAGACTTTGGTGCCTCAGTCAAGCTTCGTGAGGCTCAAGTCTAAAAAAGAAGCCATCTTCATATTTGTAATGAGGTGAAATCAAGTGTATCAGACAACACATTAGACAGTAACCTTGCGTAGAAGGGGAGGAGACAGACTGTGTGTGTGTGTGTGTGTGTGTGTGTGTGTGTGTCATGCTTGAGTGAGTGCCTTCATGTCACAGTTATGGTGCAGGGTGGCAAATGTAGGTCAGACAGGTGCATGATGTATTGTTTGTACATGTGCACATGTGATGCTAACATACACACACACACACACACACACACACACACACACACACACACACACACACACACACACACACACACACACACACACACACACAACACACACACAGAGAGTCCACAGAGACTGGATGAAGAAAGCTGCGTACCATACTAACATGTAAGGGCATCACTGAGGCTCAGTTTCACTTTTGTCATGTTGAGATAAAATCTTTTGATGCAGCAGCAATAAAGCCATGCAGGGCCTGATATTATCAGCACTGGCCCACAGGAACATTATGGCTCCATGTATGTCAGAATTGCCACATTTTATTTCTGGTTATCATCAGTTTATCACTTTCTGGTCATTTTTGGATGATGAAATTGTAACTGTGAGTTATAAGAAATTACTGCTCCCTGGGAAATACATGAGAACCACCGGAGGACTCTCATGCCATAATTTGGAAGTATGACATCTTCAGAACTCTGTCCAAGCACGTTTGTGCATGATGATGGGTAGTGCTGACTCTGTGAAATGCCACAGCTCATACAGAACCAAACTCTGACCCATATCAGAGTTCTTAGAATGCTGTGTGGTGTGAATGTGCAGTACTTACTGGGACTCCACACTTGTTTTTTTGAGTTGTGCACATTTCAGGGCAAAACTGGTCAATCGTGGTGACAGAAGCCTTGACCAAACCAGAAAAAACGTCATCACTTGTTGAGTCACAGTCCATGTCCATGTGTTTGATGCACATATGAAAGTGGTATGTAGCGAGAGTTGCACTGGTATTATTTAGTTTGATGAGCTGAAATTGTACTATTTTGATTTTTTTTTTTTTAAAGCTCTGTCTTCACTCTTATAAATTGTTTTAGAAATTGAAGACAATATTTTTCTGTATTTGGCAACTGTTTGATGTGTCATTTTTGACAGATTTTATTTTGTTGTAATATTTATATTTTATACAGAATCTGATTCTCTCTTTTAGTTACTCCAGCTATATAGAAACTAAAGAACAGAGATTATTTTTGCTCATTTTTTTTCTGAATATTTGAAGGAGAACTACACTTATGTTGATAAACACAACTATAAATCTTATTTTGTTGCAATTGTATGTTCCTTAAGGTAATAATAAAACAACAACAAAAAAAAAAAAACTGTAATGGGTGGGGATTGAATCCTGCTTCATTGCAGACAGACACTGAGGCACACACCACACCTAAGAGAACCGCAAAGAACATCCTGAAGTGTACCGAACTCACCTATGCAACTGGTAAACTGTAATATTGAAGGACACACTGAGTTCCACCAGATAAGGACAGCGAACGTGCAGCACTCTCATCCCACAACATGACAAACAGACTAAACAACTACAAGCTTCTCAGTCATGTCTTGTTTCCTGCGGGCCACTAATTTTGTCTAGCTGCAGTAATCTGTGTGGAATGTGTGGGCAGGACAAAACACGGGCAATGCTTTTTACACAACCCCTAAGAACCCCAGCTCCTCTGACCTCACATGCTGGGTCCAGGGGCCAGGGGTCAGAGTGCTTCAAAACCCCAAGAGAGGCAGCGAGATTTGGACACAAGTCAATGACTAAATTCCTCAGTGGCATGAGAGTGGCTGAAAGCGTGTGCAGTATTGATTATATTGACGACTGAGAACAACGCGTGTCAGTAGCCTGCAGGGTGCAGCTTCCGTACACACTCAACTCCATAATGGATTCATGAGAAGAGTCCTTCTGTCACTGACTCATCCACCAGTACTTCAGTTCCACACAACCATCACTCAGTTAGCTTAAATGACAGTGATAATTGTAACAGTGCTATTTTTAGGTGGCAGTCAGTCCTGTTCATGATACACTCAGCCTCACATCAAGAGATGCGTATGACCATATCCTATGAATGGAGAACTCCTCTGATTCTACACAAAAAGGTCCTCTGTGACTCTGAAGGAGGAAACAACCCTGATGATGTAATTTAGCTTGAGCTGACAACATATTCCACTGAGTTGTATTATAGGAAGTGTAGGATCCAACATTATAGTTAGTTCAACGCAGGGACTGAAACCAAGATATGTTGACCTCTGCTTTATTATCTGTCCTTACAAAAGTAAAGTAATAACAAATGTGTAAGTTGAAGACACTGGCATATACCCTCTTTCCATCAAAATTGGCGTGTGTACACAGGTTTTTTAAATGCACTAAATATGTCCTTTCCCTGTGTACACGGCTCTGCAGCAGACTCAAATGCCTGTCTATAGCCTCATTCGCACTGCTCAAAAAAACCCGCTAACATATGGCTTTTTAATGCAGTGGGAATGCATACGAACGGCATTCACACCCGGGTCAAATGACTCTGCGGTAGACACGGGTTTTTATCGCCTCCAGCTCTGATCGGCATTGATGGGAACACAATACCCGGGTGAACGCTGTAATTTCAGCTCTTTAACCGGCGAAATGCAAGGATGCGCCATCACTAATTACTGTCTGTGTCCTCCGAAGCAGCGCTAAAACATTGTTCCAAATGAGTCTGCACCTTGTTTGAAAGACAAACTGAAGAAGCAAGCAATATTTAAAGAGAAGAAACCACTGAAAGGTTTTCATAGACCTATTCCTGCTGCTTTCTGCTGTTTACCTGTTTTCCTGCCTGTCCATGTCACACGGACACACTATAAACAAAAACACACACACACACACACACACACACACACACACACACACACACACACACACACGAACACACAAGCTAACAGAAAAGCCACTCGCTCATATTTAGCGGGTTTACCCATGTTTAAAAAACCTGTGTGCACACTCTAATTTTGGTCGGAATGACGTCACAGATAGAACAGATTAGTAAACCACAGAAGGCAACATGGGGGTCTGTGAAAACATTACGGTGGTTACTTGTTTTATAGGTTTCTTACTTATTCAGTCTCTCTTTCAAACTCTGTGCAGATTAATTTGGATCCATGTTTTAGTGCTGCTTAGACAGAGATGGATGGTACTTGGGGGGGAATGTCATTGCATCTCACTGTTAAAAGGGTTAAAAATAGCATTTTTACCCAGGTGTATCCATCAATGGCATTCAGAGCCATAGCAGTTAAAACTAGTGACTACTGCTGAGTCATGTGATCCGGGTGTGAATGCCGATTGTTAACTTTCCCTTTACATTAAAAAGACAGATGTTAGCAAATTATCCAGGAGTTACATTTGTTGGAAATTCCACTACCTCTGTGTTCTAATCAATATCACTTGCGGTTTCTTTCTGCAAATATCCCTATTATTAAATCCAATTACCTGCGCAGTTAAGAGTTGGGTTGGGCAGTTTTTGAATGGGTTTTCAGTTAAATGCCTTAAATAAAGTCTGTGGTTAACACAGGCTAAAGATATTTGGACGTTTTGTTCTGCAACATAAAATATGTTCGCTTAAACCCAATTTTTGGAGTTTTGAGGTATTATTAAACCCACTCGTCCGCCGTTATAGCTTTACAAACTTGCACTCGAATTTGTACATTTATCTGTTAATAACATTTTTCAATCATGTTTTAAACGTGTTTTTACATTGTTTGTAGTGGTGATGTTTAATACGTGCGACCGCGATGTAGTTCGTGTATAGCCTAACAATAGCTTTTTGCTTCTGGTGATTTAATTTATGCTTCAAAAAAAAGTGTTTTGTTTTGAAGAAGATTATCACACTGAACAAAACGTGTAAGTCTCATAAACTTTTGTAAGTCTCAAAACGTGTAAGTCTCATAAACTTGTGTTCGTCACAGAGCTTATCCCATTCAAAAATCCCATAAGGTTTTTGATGAGGGAACCAGTGCGATGCTTGCTTCCTGGTTGGCTTACAAAAATACGTCATGTCTTCACCACTCTATTAGTAGAATCTTTTTACGCAGTAACCTTGTTATTGACTTTATGAATGTAACATGTTGTAGTAGTGGTGCGCACCGGAAAATTGGGGCTCCCCCAAAGTGGGAGTGTCCCACGGCGTCGCTTAGCTTCGATCTTCCCCCAGGAAAGTACCCAATACCATCATCAGATTGCACCTTACCACTGCATTTGCACTACCTCAGTATTCTTTTGCACTACCTCAGCATTCTACTTATTCTATTTTTATATATTTATGTCTATTTCTATCTTCTATTATTCTTCTTATTTTTCTATGTATGTCTCTGTATGTCTTACGTGCCAAGCTGCTGTGACAACTAAATTTCCCTCCGGGGATCAATAAAGTCGTCTAAGTCTAAGTCTAAGTCAATACCAAAGGCAAGTAGAGTACAGTAGAGCCAGTACCAAGTAGTGGAAAAGCACCATTAGACATGGCAGTGCTTATTATTATCATTATTATCAATGGTCTGTGTCTACTGCCTTTATTTTGCTACTGTATTTTTGTAATATCTTTTTGTCTTTAGTCTCCTGTTTAACTCTTGCCTTTGTTCAGTATTATTGACTTCATTGTTTTATTAACTCTGGGGTGTACTGCTTCGGCTTTGCTTTGTTTGTCAAAGCATTTTTTATACTGTGCAATATAAAGGTGCAATAAAAGTTATTATTATTATTACAATTACTATTATAGCAATTATTGTCATTATTATTATTATAATTATTACAAGCTAAATGCTAACATCATCATGTTAACATGCTTTGACTGGCCCAAAATAATGTTTTTAATGTCCAAAATATGAAGTCTGTGCCGATCTGACCAGCAGATGTGAGTATTTCTGCATGGACCACAGTGGCACAGCAACTAACAGGCAGACCACTGCCAATCCTAGAGTAAAAAAAAACACCTGAAGCAAATCTCAAAGGGAAAACATTCTGTAATTGTGAAGAATGCACGTGTACCACTAGACATAATTTACTTACTGTAGACAGATTAAACAGCTAAACACCTTTGAACTTAAATATTCAAAGGATGGGATACTGGGGCATGTGTTGGTTCATTTACTATTTCTCTGTTTCTATGAGGCACTGTGATGAGTGACTGAACATTGAAAATAGAGATGGTACGTTGTCATTGAAGCAAAACAAAATAAGCAATCTGTCTCCTTACTGGCATACATTTTTTTCTATGCTAATGTGATGTTCCTCCACACTCTAGCAACATATGGAACGATATTTTGCAATATGAAAGGCAACTTTATGATCAGTCAATAATTACAATGCCATGTGTAAGACTAAAGTTGTGTACACACCCACAGAGAGCAGTGACAGGATACAGTGGACAATAGGCCTGGCACACAGTCAGTTCTTTGTGGCTGGCAGAAGCCTCGGGGCTTAGGCCAGCTGAGCAATAATAGATAAACACAGAGCCTTTTACTGGCCTGTTTGCTCAAACGGAAACTAAGCAGCAGATAAGCTGAGTGGCACTGGACATGTGCTGAAGTGTGGCCTCTGAGTGGAGTGTGTATATGTGTTGAGTGAGTGATTGCGTAAGACAGGCACATTAACCTGCCTGTATTTTTGGGACTTCAACAAATTTTAGCAGGTTGATGTGAACTAAAGAACCCACTTGTGGAGGAAAACAAAGCAGTTCATTGGCTCTGGGCTTCAGCAGCCTGCTGATTGAGCTACATTCTTCACCCACCAGCAGCCTACTATCAGTCTGTGGTTGGTCTGAAGTATCACATGATTTGCTGTGTTGTCTTAAGGGAAAATCTTTCTCTTTATGGCCAATTTACTTGACTTTAATGTGGGCTATAAATATGCAATACTTTTTTATTGTTGAATAAAATAAACAACATTTCTTAACCCTTTGAGACCAGAGAGAAATGGCTTGATGTCGTTCAAAAACATAGGTAAAAGGCAATCAGCAGCACAAGAAGAAATTACCCAAAAATTAGCATAAACTTTCTAAAAAGTAAAAAGGGAAAAAAGTAAAAGAAAAAACAAACAAACAAATAACCAAGGAAATGACCTGGAAAGTGTGTAAACTATTAATAATTCAGTAATATACTTGAGAAGGTGTCTAAACGCAGCACAAGAGATGGAAGTCATTTCAGCGTTCAAAGAATTACATTTTGTCTAAATACTAAAAGCGCTTTGGTGTAATAGAACAAGCATCTAAAACTGTCAAAGTTCTGATTTAAATAAGAACTTTGACAAAAGTGTCTCCTGAAGCTCTGCAATTTTAATCCCCACACAAGCAGAGCTGAGACTGTGATGAGCAACACAATGTGATATCAATAGGTAGGTTATATTTTATTGTGATTCTCCCAGAAATACATTTAAAGAATCCTAATTTATTTGCAGTTCATTACCACAGGGCTAAAAACTCTTTTCCCTGCTTACATGTACCATAATATTTTACTAGCACTGTTTTTTTACTGTACTATATGTTGTATGTTTATCCTCTCTGCACTTCTGCTGTGGCCAGATCCAACTGCAGCAATCCAACATTAATCACTTCGACACTTTCCGTTTTTATGACAGTTCAAACATGAATACATTGTCAGTGTCTTATAATTTGAGCTGACTTTCCCTTTAATTTTTTCAAAAACTACTGTTCAAATTCGAGACAGTCATAGTCATCCTGTACATACCTACAAAGAAAAATAACCCTGAAGAAAAACATCTATTTAGTTTATGAGAATTCAAAAGTCAGGACATCTTTAATGTGTTAAAATGGGTGAAAATGAAAACTGCATCAGTATGAAACCCAAGATAGTTTCTCTGCCTTGAGCATAAGATAGGGCCTAAAAATGTGACAACAGAACTGATTAAGCATCATCTATGAGATGTGACAAATCAGACAACAGTATACTTTAGTCTCTTGGAGAGATGGGACCTTATCCACATGATTTTCGGGAACAAATATCCAGGATTGTACCCCACCACAGTGACAGTAATCAGGGCGCAGTGTCTCTGGTTGTCACTCAGCCAACAGCTAACAGTCACAGTTTTCTGTATTTTGGGTAACTTGACTATTTACATGATAAAATTCACTGCACTGTTGATGGTCTCTGAGCAGTAGATCATGAACTGATAAGATAAACTGAGTCTCTGACCCAGTTCCTGCCGTATCCTAGTATTTGCATTTGTGATATTTGCAGGCTTAGAACAGACCTGTAATTACTGCAGAGGAAAGAGAAACACCCTGTGTCGCAAAGGAATTTCATAAACTCACTAAAGGCGTCTCATATCCATAACATATGGCATCAATCTCAGCACTTCACTATCAGCATGTGAAACTTTGTTTAAATCCAAAGGGCTTCATTGATAAAAGTTTTCTGACTTTGTTATTATTTGCAAACTGAAGCTTTGTCTCTGATGTAAACTGACAGAGCGACATCTACGTTTTCTTGACGTGGTACTACTGATATTACCTTGAAAGTCACACTTTTACTGGTATCTATTGTACAAATGACACAGGTCAAGGAGATCAGTCTGTCCCCATGGAAACAGCCAGGTGCTTCAGTTGAGGCAGAGTGCTTTGACTGTGCGGCTGTGCTCAGCGTGCAGAGAAAGGAGACTGCTGACAGGGAGGTTTTCAGTCAGCAGCAGTCAGCACTGACAGAGGCCAAACAAGCCATGGCATCTGACCAAGGCAGAGACACTGACACTGTGCTGCAGCACCACTGGCCTCAAGCTCTCACACACTCTGACACACTCCCACATGGTTATCGCCTTGTAAAAGCAACTGGGTTCATGGGAAATATGGTCTTAATGTTAGCACTAGCATTAGAATTAACAACACTTCCAAGGGAAAAAAAGGGGGTACCAATAACTAGCCATCAAATTTATTTCCTCCGCTTCCAATACCTAAGGTCATGTTATGAGATATGATGTTGAATAATGGCGAGAGTGTTGATGCAAAACATTATGATGTCACAGTAAAGTTGACCTTTGACATTTCGGATATAAAATATCATCGCTTCAAAACTGTATAGACTTTTATGTGAAATTTTGTCACAATTACCCAATGAATTCTTGAGTTATGGCCGAAACAGTGTGAGGTCACAGTGACCTTTGAACACCAAATTTGAAGAAACTCCCTCAAGGTGTTTTTAAGATACTGTGGTTACGAGTATGAGAAGTATGCAAGGTCACACTGACCTTGACCTATGATCACCAAGATCTAATCAGTTCATTGTTACGTTCAAGTGGACGTTTGTGCCAATTTGAAGAACTTTCCTTAAGTTGTTCTTGAGATATCATATCACGTTCATGAGAATTGGACAGACGGATGGACAGACGGACAGACAACCTGAAAACATAACGCCTCCAGTAACTGCTATCGCCATCGGCATAAAAACTGTATCTCATGGATTTGTCGGGTTTGGACAAAACCTAATCCATTTAATAAGGTTGGCATTAACATTGATAGTGATTGATGTATCCCTACCCATCATCTCAACATTAGCCTCGTAAGCTTATGCTTATTACAGCAAGGCACCACAATTTCAACTAAAAGAGAAAGGCTGATGCTATTCTAATGTATATTTTCCTTATCAACAAGTAATCCCATGGAAAAACCAAACCCAACAACATTTCAGTCTGTCCCTCAGTATGTTCGTATTTCCATACTACAGTTGAATTTTTTTTTTAAAAAAAGGGTCAGTGATTTCCTAAAGCAGCCGGACACTGCAGTTTTTAATTTATGTTTCTCACACAGGAGGAAATTTAACAGGGGCTATTTTTAGCAGCAGAATCATATGTATTTGATGCTATTTGATGTATCTCATGCAATTTCCTGTCACTTTTTCATTCATCCTGACATCATATTCATTTTAGCAGTTTTGGTCAGCAGGGGTTTGTCTTGTTTTGCCCCAGTCACTAGTTAGGGAGGTAGCAGGGAGAACGGCATCAGTCCCACAGACACTGTCATTTTCAGCTGACACAGAAGCTATGGATGGAGTTATTTATGATTATTAAAGAAAGTAGTTGAATTGTCATTGAATGTCATTTATGCAACTTGCACTTACAGTTCATTCATGCTTGTTGCTGTATTTCTCATCATGTCTTTGTCAATAAGCACACCAGTAGAACTATCTGAATCTCTAAGCATATCACGTGGTGATCAGAGATCTGGAATAAGGTAAAACACAGTATGTGGAACCGAGTGAAAATAAACTACAGTGAGTGCATTCATCATAATGACAGAAGGTGTCACCCAGTGACACAGTGAGGCTCACTGGTGTGTTTTCATATTTTTTGAGAACATGGAGCTCTCTGGAACAGAGGGAAAAGATATATCAGGCGCTGATACACATACAACACTTGTAAGAAGATATTTGTTGTTGGTTTTGGTCTGCAAATGGGATCTATGTAACAAAAGGAAAAATAAACATATCACCTGAATCATCTTTTACTAAGTCTAACAGATTCCTCCTCATGTAACCTTCTTCATTAACGCTCCCTGTGACACTGAAATCAAACACCTCATTGTAATTTCTTGGAGAACAGCTGCTGTACTCTACGGACCTCCCTTCTTCACTCCGACAAGTCCGTCCTTTAGAGGTCCTCTGTATTATTCATCGCCCTGCAGCATCTCTGTAAATTATTCAGTTTGCAGAAAAAAGAGGAGGGGAGACACCCCACACCGCAGCAGCACAGAGGAACTAACCACTGAGCTGCCAGGAAGGTCCGAACAAGCTGGACAAGTGTACTTCCAAATTAGCAAGCCTACAGTTAAAATAAAAATACTAATAATATAATATCTAAATAACATACATTTTTACAGAGTACATACAGTTGCCTATCCTCTGAGCCCTGACCAGGTCGCAGACCTCACACTGTTTGTTTGAGGGAAAGCCTCCTCTCACAGAAAGACAACAGCTATTTTAGAATATGTGTCCAAGTCCAGACATGCTGTACTTATGATTTGTGACACAGTTAAAGGTTATAACTTAGGATTTTGACGTCTCGCACGCGCTCAAGGGACAATTATGGGAGCAAAGTTCAGACTAAGGTAAAAGAAAAAAGTGCAGGGAAATTCTGGTGATGTTGGTAACTTGTAACTGTTGTAAAAGGAGCAAACTACTCTGTGGGTCAAGTAGAAAGCTAAATGGTGACATTCAGCTGATAAGGGAACTGCTATAAGAATGTATGCAGAATGCTCTGAAAAACTTAAAAGCCAGGAGTCATGCACACTTTCAAAAGGCAGTTATCAACATGGCTTCTGAGGGAAAATGCCTGGGTTTACCACTCACCAATTTTTTCATATCCAGTGTTTCGTCTCTTTCTCTGGACTGAAATGTGTGGCCATTATAAAGTGCTGACCTCTGCTATACTGAGTTTACTGTGCATAAAGATTTTAGCTACAGTATGTAACTGCATAACAAAACAAACTGTCTACCAATAAAGCCAACTCGGTTTCCAGGCTTTAGAAAATCTAGCCCATTACAGGAGACTTTGGCCAATCACAAGCCAGAAAGAGGGCGTTCCTATTTTCATGTTTTACAAATGCAGATGTGCATCTATGTTCCATCTGTGAAAGGCTGATTCACTCTGCAGAGAAAGTTCCAGTTCCAGCAATCAAAAAAAAGGAGACACACTTTTCAAAAAGAGAGTTTAAAGCCTCACTAACACCGCCTTAACCCGCCAGGCGGGAATATCATGCCGTTATGCCGCCTCGCCATTCTGTATGTAACACCCAATCGCAGAAAGTGGGCACAGAGAGGTCTCGCCTCTGAGGCGGGACCGAAGGTAGTAACAGCGCCAAGACACGGTCTGTGTAGAACCTACAGCCAAAAAGACGTGACCAAGGGTAGCACGGATGTGACGTTTTGACGACTTGTTTATGTGTGCAACCCTCTGCGGGAGATTGAAAAAGCAGCTGTTAGCATAGCAGCTATTTCAAAGAAGAGGAGCGGCGGCTGTAAATGTCCACAAACTGGGAATAATGAGATTCAGGAGCTCCTTACCCTCTGAGCAGAAGACAAGAACAGCTGTCATATAACAGACGGTAAATGGTTGATATTAACATGTTATGTCTTCGTTATTGTTTAGACAGTGTATATACAGTATCATATGTCACGCTAGAGGCAGACACTTGTGTGTTAAACATAATGCCCGTCATGGTTCCACTGATGGCGGGATGCTGCGATGCAGTGTATGATCACACACTGGAGCGGAATGATGCTGCCATCGGTTGTTTCTGCGTGAGCATGCAGGGGTGCTATAAAGGAGGGGACTTGGCTTAAAAGAGACCCCAACTAGTCACCAGATCAACAAACTTTCTGTTGCTGTCAAATGTTAGACACAGTGCTGCCGTGCGCCACTAGCCACTAGCTACTAGCCAGCTATGACACCTGGAGCTGGGGGGGTTTGTGCTGGCCAAATCTGAGCTGCTACAGCCTCCAAGCAAAGCTCCCTCTGCTGAACTGCCACCAGCTCTCCTCCCAGCAAAGCAGTCCGCAGTGGCAGATGTAGCCTAAGAGTGAGGGGAGTAAGAAAGGGCTGAGCAAATGTGCAGCATGCAACTGTAAAATGGAATGGAAATAAGGTTAAATGAGTCAATGTATGGCAAACACTGGGTTAATGTATGAAGCACTTGCATATGCCCATCGTCATCTGATGGGAGGGGCTCAGGACAGAGATGGGGAAGCTGTAGGAGGAGCCTTCCCCAGCTTTAACACATGATATCAACAGTGGAGAATATGAACTGGCACACAGGCAATGTGTCTCATTCTCTAACAAAGTAATTCCTTGCCTGTTATCCTTGATATAAAATAAACAGACATAAAATATCCTGTATCCGTCTATCAACTATGACATCATTACAAAACTCCAACAATGTACGTGCCAAAGCAACACTATTGATTAGGCACATAAATGTATACACACTGGTAAGGGGTAATGTACAGTATTTTGCTTTTTTAAATCTAACCTTTTAATGTATTGTGTACATATACCATAAAACTTCAATTAATAGCCCTCAACAGGCTTATATTTGGGAAAGGGTTTCTATATGGGACTGGCTTTTAATGTCTTTCACACAAAACTTGCTCAGCCAAGAGGTGCATAAAATAAAATAATTTATTTAAGCTTTTGAGAATCTGGCGAATTGGCTTATTTTATTTAAAAACATAGAAAGATGGTAATGAGCAACAAAAGAAGATATAACCCAGAAGTTGGCAAGAAATCTGTAAAAAGTACGAGATTACCTGAAATTTTACCCCCAAAAAGAGAAATTAAAACAAAGCAAGAAATGACCTGAAAAAAGGTTAAAATATATATAATATTTTATAAATATATCATTTTGATAATTATGAATATGGTTCACTGGACATTTTTCCTTTGGTTTTTAAAAAATAGTCTCTAGTACACTGTTTTGCATCTTTTTTGTTTACAATACTGATAATTCTGTCTTCTTTGTGCTCATGATGTCAATAAAATGAACTGAATGACTGAACTGTAGAGAATCTGACCGAGCTAATGATGTGTGTAGCAGGTCCACAATGACAAAAGTTTTATACATCCTTCTATAAAAATAAACTGCATGGTAACCAGACCAGGCCACTAATTGAGACAGGCCTTTATTTGTCAAAATTTGTCACCACACTCAGACAGTAAAAGGAACTTGGCGTTAAATTGGGACTAGGCTTTTATTTGAAGTTTTACTGTAGATATACTGTACAAAACCACTCATATACATTTCCTACTGCTCATCAGTGGTAGCAAAGGCTCTGTTTAGCACGATACCTCCTCCACTTCATTAAACAATACCACCCTGTTATAGTGGTAGAACTGATTAATCCTTGTCTCTGGAAGGCCTGAGGATTATCCCAGCAGGACAGCCGGCTCCATCAGTGTCAAATCTGCTAAGAGACCATAATCTGGCTACTTGGACCAAGTGAGAGGCGTATAAGAGGGAAAGAAGATTAAGAGCCGAATGGTGTTGAGTTAACCTTCTTGTTTGGTAAATCAGAAGCATCAGGCACATATAATCCTTTGACTGGCAACACACAGTGATGGCTGACTAACGAAGATCACACACTGTCTCAACAATCATAGAGATTAGCAGACGGGTTACCCAATAATCTGCACCACTAAAGAAGTCTCTTTCAGACAGTGAATCTGTAACATTGCTGGTCACATCTACTGCATCAAAATCCTCCTGCCGACTGTGAGATTTTTGCAATCTTATAATTTTAGTGCAACATGGACCTTAATAAACTTGGGTACGACATCGAGTGAGTTTCTAAGATAAAGGATAGATCTGTCTTGACTGCGTCATGAGATATTTTTAGTCCCCCACGCTGAGATTATGCCACTCTTCTGTCTTTCAGTAATTACATCCTAAACTGGCACATTGCTTATGCATTGATGTAATTAAAACAAATCAAGTGTGTGTGTCACCAGTGGAGTGAGTTTCACTCATCACATTGCTGTCAACTCGTCCTATGGCATTCCTGTCTCCTGCCTGGTCTGTCCTGACCTGACTGCTCCATAACTTTCATACACTGAGAGTGAAACATTTAGAGCCTCTCAGCGTCTGTTCATCTGGGGCACAACACACCAGCATCAAAGCCTTGGCTGCTCATTTACAATGCAAACATGCTAAACAACAAGCAAGCAAGACACACACATCAATGGGGAGGTGTGATGGGACTGATGGACTGACGTGGTGATTTAAGTGCCTTTCTGTCTTACCTTAAGGATGGGGTTAAATTAATAATTATGACACTGAGCAAATGCTGCTTAAGAAGGGAAAAGAAAAAACTAATATTTCACTGTAACCGCAATATGGACAAACACAAAAGAGCTTGACTGGCAGATAAAAAAATTTCATCCTCTTGAGATGAGTGTTTCTATTTCTAGATACTCGAGTCAGATAGCATTATATAAACACTGGGGAGGGGTGATAACAAAAATTAGTCTGGATTGACTGCTACGACGGGTCTGTATGATGAAGCGTATTAGCTCTGTCACACACAAACACCCATGCATTCATGTGTAGTTTGACTCATTACTACTAGTCTGTTGGTTACACATTGTCTAAATTCCTGTTTGTTGTCATTCACACCAGCCTTAACCCTGATTTACAGCAGCATGCTCAGGCCTTTGATCAGTGCTGATTGGTAGAAATTACATATTCTCAACAAAAAAAGCCCTACAAACTTTTCTTTCATGTTGCGCACCAGGAGAATGAAGTTATGTTGTGGACACCATCAGATTTTATGGCACAATTTGATCAGAGTGGGGTGAAAGTGGATGAGATGTGATTCAGGTTCATTCAGCAACGGTTTTTCAACACCATGGCCCCTTCTGCTGAAGCAGGACTTTTCTATGATATGGAGCACTTATCAGCATCGGGAAAAGTTGTGTGGGGCTTGGACTGAATGCAGCAGACCACGAAAGGGCCCCGACCAATGGCATACGCCAACAAGCCGGTAGGACCAGAGGGGAGAAACGAAACTGAAAGTGCCAGACGAAAAAAGGGAGAAGAGTCAGTATCACAGTGAGGCTGACCTGACTTGGACTGGGAGCTGTTCCTCTAACCAAGCCTTCTTCTGTCTTGTTTCTGATCAAAGGAGAGTGAAGTGGATGCGATGTGATTTTGGCTCACTCAGCATGATGGGATCTGGGACTGCTCTGCGCACATCTTCAGAGTCATGATTAACCCCTAACATCCCAGATCAAGCTGTTGCACTGGATGGACTGACCTTGTGGGAGCCATAAAGACACAAGACTCTGATGCAAGTTCAAAAAAAGCACTGCAGGAATTGAACGATGCCATCAGCAGCAACATGCCCAAGCAACCAGACTGAATCTTCATAGTATCTGCTGATTTTAATTAACTCAACCTTCAACTCCAAAGACATGGCAGGACCAAGGATAATGATAATTTTGTTTTTTAAACTTTGTTTAAAAAATGACCAATAAATCAACCTTCTACCTTCTTTTGCGTCACACTTAAATCTTTATATCCACCCTGTAGCTCCTTTTTTTGGCTCAGTGGACAGACTGACCACCTTCTTTCCATGCAGAGTAAGTTTAAAATCTCTTCCTCAATTAACTAACTGATTTCATTAAATCTCTTCATTATCAAAATGCAAAGGCACACAATGTAACACATATATAGATAAAAAACAAACTGCTATGAGAAGGGTAAACAGATACTGATCAGGATGACATAACGTAACTGAAGTAGAACTGCCACTTTGCAGCTGCATGACTCCGTAAATCAATGAAATTGCAGTTACAGTTTACAACCATGTGTGTGTGGATGCTAGTGAAAAATTTGAAGAAACTGCCTTCAACAAACGGACCCGAAAAACATTATACCTCCGGCTTCATCTTTCATCAGTGCAGAGGCATAATAAGCCGGCAGAAGGTTGGCTTCTAGTTGCCATGGAGTTGAATGAAATTTTTTAAGAGAAGCATAAATTGCAAAAGCTGCAATGACACTCATCAGAAGTGTCAAGCTCCCTACCATAAATCAGTGGTGAGGTTTGTAAGCTTGTCCACAGACATCACTACACAGAATGATACTGCTTGTTGTATTCTGTCCTTAGAATCTGACTGAAACAGTCTCTGTCAAAAATTGCACCCTTAAAAGAAAATTATACAGGCACAACTAAAGTTTAAGGCATTAAATCTAACTTCCTGTTGTCATGAACCTCCTTTGGCTCTGGATTGAAACAGAACAGAAACTAGACTTAGGGTTGACTTGCAAGAAATTAAAAAGGGTTGTATGAGATATTAAGTCTAGATGGTGAAAGGCACCCAGACAAGACATTAATTTATTCTGCATTGACAGTCAGGGCAAATTTTACTCAGATTTTGCTGCTGTTCCCTTCTTCCTTTCCTGTCTTACACTGGAAAGAAACAGGATAAACACGTGATAGTGAAATCATAAAGACGACAGGGCTACAGGAAATGTGTTTGACTGAGAGGCTTACAAATACAAAATAGGAGAGATCATGAGACTGCCACAGACAGTTTAACCTATAGCCTGTAGGTTAACCTACATAACAATGGAAATAATTAGGTATAGAAATGTTTCACCCATTACTGGACCATTCATTTACACTGGGTCACTTCATTTAAACCAAAGAAAAATGCCACTGAATTCTGCAAAGATATGTCTTTTTCTGGCTTATAGTATTAAAAGCAGCTCCACACCTTATAACTGCAGCAGTATTCTGCAACCATATATATTGTCAACCCATATGAGAAGTTTTGGAATCACTTTGAAGAGACAACATTATTGGTGCAACTTAAAAAGATTTACTATGGATACTCCCTAAAAAAAAAAGAAAGATTAAATGAATGGCAGGCAGAGTTCAGATCTTCTATGTTATTATATGTGGTAGACCTTTAGCCCTTTTAAGATAATTTTTTTAATTTGTTTGATACTCTTACTGTTCATTGTGCTACTGCTACTACTAGTCCTAACAATTTTGTAATAATGGCGATAAAGTAAAGCTATGATCAACTCAAGCTACCTTTCTGCGGCAGCCATATGCAATCTACCTGGTCCTTTTTTTGCCAAGGTTAAATACAACATGAGATAAATGCCATGAGACCCAAAGATTTTTCAGACACCAAAAACACTGCACTTTTTCTACTATGAGACAGAATTTTATAACTCTAGGACTTACACCTACATATAATCATATTTAATTGGTAAACACAGTGCATTACTGGATGACGTCTCGTGTTTTGACAAAAGCAAAGCCTAGTTCAACCTCTCATTCAAATGGATGAGAATGGTGGGTTTGTTAATGCAGCACTAATAAGAGAGTCTAATGTGGGGATAACAATATCGCTTTCAGAAAAACAACATCATATGAAATTATCGTCAGAGAAAAGCTAAACAGAGACGCATTCAGATATCTACAGACTGAAGATGCATACGTTGAAATACCCATAACTGGCC
Source organism: Plectropomus leopardus (assembly GCF_008729295.1). Classification (NCBI taxonomy): domain Eukaryota; kingdom Metazoa; phylum Chordata; class Actinopteri; order Perciformes; family Serranidae; genus Plectropomus; species Plectropomus leopardus. Next base: position 35,707,873 of record NC_056467.1, read on the forward strand.
ACAAAATGGCCACAATGTATAGGCAGTGTGTGCTGTTATATACAATGGCATGCTGAAATCTATAAATCTCAAGCTTCATATACATTTTTACCAATACATTTCTATGACTTTGAGGCAAATTTTAAAGACATAGACTCTCTGAGTCAACCATCGATACTCCTTATCAGTTATTTTTCATGCTATGTAGCAGCTTTTATATTATATAAAAAAAATATGAATTCAAATGAGGATTCAAACTGAATATTTAAAAATAACTTTGGGACTGCTCATTTTTTATAGAAGGGGGGGGGCAAAAAGGGGGAGACATGATTTTCTTAAGGACTAAGGAGGGACCCATGTTTTTATTTTGGCTTTAGAGGAGGGGCATACAACTTCAAATGGCTGTATTTTTGTTTGTTTTCTTTTTTTTACCTCCAATTTTTAAAGAAAACATGTTGAGGTTTATAGGGCATGTTGTCTTTAAAAATGTTGGCCTTTTTTCTGTAAAAACTATTGGTGGTTTTTAATGGTAAAAATATTGTCTTTTTTTTAGAAAAATATATCACTTTACTACATTTTTTTCATCAAAAAATACAACATTTATCACAAAATGAAAAACAGAAATTATTGGATTTTTAAATTCTTGAATTCACACGATTTTACAGATTTGTTAAACAAAATTCCATTACTTTTACAAAACTTTTAGGGTATATTTAGTTTCCAAATTTTTTCCAGGCCTGAAAATTGCTATTTGTAAAATCAATCACTTTTCCAGGTTTTTCATAACTGTACATACCCTGATATCTGATCTGGTGATGTTATTTTGATTCAATAATGTCGTGTTTTGGGTTTTTGTGGATGTTATTGTTGTTTTTTCTTTTGTTCTCCTCCACTCTCCCCCCTCCCTTTTTGTTTTTTACTTCCATCTTTTACTTCCATCTCTTACCATATTGTGTGGTCGGAGCTGCCAGGTGGGAAATAGAACAAGTTGTCCAGGAGGCCCAGTGAGAACATCCCGCGCCTGATGGTTGTCCTCCAGGGCGACTCTTTGTACCTCCTCCAGTGAGACCCCCAGTGCTCCATCTGGGTCATCATCAGACTCTCTCTGTTGCAGCAGCGTTTTTGGTGGCCTTCCGTGGCTGCCGACAGCAGAGAGTTCATCGCCACCTGCTCCGTCTGTGCCCGCAATAAATCTTCTAATCGAGCTCCAGCTGGCCTCCTTCGTCCATTACCCATACCTCATCGCCCCTGGTCTCATATCGGCGTGGATTTCGTCACTGGCTTGCTGCCCTCAGACGGTAACACAGTTATATTGGTTATTGTGGATCGGTTTTCTAAAGCAGTCACATTTCATACCTTTGGTTAAACTTCAATCGGCACTGGAAACTGCTAACCTCCTTGTTCAACACGTTTTCCATCTACATGGTATTCCTCAGCATACTGTATCAGACCAGGGTCCCCAGTTCGCTTCACAGGCGTGGAAGGCGTTCCGTCTGGCGTTGGGAGCCTCAGCCAGCCTCTCTTCTGGTTATCACCCACAGACTGAAGGCCAGACGGAGCAGGCTAATCAGGATCTGGAGTCTTCTTTACGATGTGTGGCAGCCCGCCTCCCAGCTTCCCGGTCCCTATACCATTGAGCGTGCGATTAATCCCTGTGTCATAAAACTCAAGCTCCCACCAGCTCTCAAAGTCCATCCTGCCTTCCATGTTTCTCTCCTCAAGCCGGTGTCTCACAGCGTTCTGAGCCCTCCGGCCACCTGACTCGTCGATGGGCACCCTGCCTACACGGTCCGCCGGCTCCTGGACATGCGCTGGCAGGGTCGTGGTTACCAGTATCTTGTTGACTGGGAGGGGCACGGGCCAGAGGAACGTTCTTGGGTGAGCAGGTCTCTCATATTGGATCCTTCCTGCATTCTCCCAGCTGCAGCGAGGCACACCTGAGTCTCATCATCTGCAACCAACCTCTGCATGTAAACCTGATCTTCACTAGTGTCACCAGTGTTGAATTCTTCACGGAAGTTTTTTGATGTTCTCTCTTGTTGACCTCTCGTCTCTTTTAGTGATTTTTGTAGAGTGTGCCTCGCTGCGTTTCCTGCCAACCGATTTTTGTTCCCATCTCCAGTGTGCTTACCAGAGATTCTCAAACTTGTCGCCAGCTTCTTCATCGTGGTCAGCCAATCTCCAACCACCACCATTTTGTGTTTTACATTTTTGGAGATTCTGTTACTTACCAGACTGTTCTACTAACCAAACTACCAGAACATTAAATCTGTTTTGTTTTTTTTTACGATCCTACGGTGACCGTCTCTGCTCCTGTGGTCCAAAAAATAAAGACTCACACATGTCACAATAACATGTTTAACTGTTGACTGTCTCATTTATTTTGTTGACTGAGGGTTGATTGCTCACCATGGTAAGAATTTTAGTGCGACTGCTCTTTGATAGACTAGCATATTTTGTTGTTTTGTGAGCTTAAAATGGGAGCTCACAAAACACTTTGTCTATGTTCACCCTTTGTAAAACCAAAGACTTGACAAATGAGCATATTTGCATTCTTTTAGTTTGGGCAACATGGGTAAGTAGTATGGGTGACGTATGGAGAAAACAAGAGAAAAAGAAAAGGAGACACAATATAGCACAAAATTCACAACAGGTGTTGTTTAATTGAACATCTTTCTGTTATCATAGACATGCGAGGACCAATCAATATTGCGTCAGTCTGAACATGGCCTTAAACAATGCAGTGCTTTGTATTAGGCCCAAGACTTTCAGACCACACTGTGTGTGAAAAACAACTGATGAGTAATGTAGAAACTGTGCAACACAGTCATATTACTCTTCTGAAGATAGACATTCAGTAAATGAACCAACAACTTGGTGCTTGGACAAGTTTTCGAAAACAATTCTCTTTATCAAGTCCCTTCACAGACATTGTTTCCTCCATCAGCCCTCAGCCTCAGAACTTCATTCCTCTTCCTCCAGAAGAAAATCCCAGGGGGAAAGGGTCAGGAAGTGGCCTATTTGTTCCAAAGCAGATTCCACAAATGCCAGAGTTAGACCTAAAGGGAGAGGCCTACTTCCTGTCGTTTCCAGTCAGCCTGTTAAGACAAGCGAAGATGGCTTCTTGCTACTTTAACCTCCACTCCCTCTCATGTTCCAGCATCCCCTCTGCTCTCAGGCCCCTTCACTCAGGATTCCTGCTGCAAGATTCAGATAGTTTGGGGCAAAAGTCTAAGAACTCCCAGCAGATTTACAGCCAGCAAGTTAACTATTTCCACACTGTACATTAACCCAGACTGACTTGTTATGAGTGTGGTTGGAAAAATATAAATATCATATAAAGCTAATCCAGCTTCTTGACAATAACACACAGCACTAGTGTTGGGCCATATGACAGTATATGTGGCTGTACAGACTGCGTGTATGTATGTACTGTATGTGGTGTAGTGGTTAGCTCTGTTGCCTCAAAATACGTAGGTCCCGGGTTTGAACCCGTGTTGGGGCAAGGTCCAGACGTTGGGCAGAGTTTGTATGTGCTCCACATGTGGGTTTTCTCTGGGTTCTCTGGTATCCTCCCATATTCCAAAGACATGCAAGTTAAATGGTGGCCGTAGGTGTGAATGAGTGTGAATGGTTGTCTGTCTTTGTGTGTCAGGCCTGCGATTGTCTTGCTACCTGTGTACCCCCGCTTCTCTCCAAATGACAGCTGGGATAGGCTCCAGCCCCTCCGCGACCCTTAAGGGTCAAACAAACAATGAATGATTGCATAAGACTTAATGATTTGTGTATTTAAGGGTGGGCTGCTTGGAGTGACACACTGTCTGATAATAGTGTCCTCAGCTTCTCAGTCAGCTCCACACTCTCTCACAAATATGGTGACTTCTGGCTCCAAAATATCAAGATGGCAACAGCCGCAATACCAAACCTAAGGATTTAAAACGAGAGTCAACAAACCAATGGGTGATGTCATGGTAGCTACATCCAGTAGTTATTCAGTCTTTGCTAACCTGTGCATCTGTGTAGTTTCACTTACAGTGAATAAATCCTAGTCATTCCAAGCAGATCATCTGACGTCTCTACTGTTGCATTTACACAGAGACGGCACTACAGGGCTGCAACGAAGTCCCCAAGTCTTTAAACCGCCCCTGCACTTTAATACAGAATTGTGTGTGATTATACACTGCATCGTGGCATCCCGCAAACAAAGAAGGCATGTCTGGCATGAAGTTTAACACACAAGTGTCCCCCTCTAGCTAGCATAAAACATATGCATTGGCAGCACTTTTTAAACAATAACAAAGGCATAGCATTTCAGTCGCAATTCACTTTCTCTGTTATATGACAGCTGATCTGGTCCTCTGCTCGGAGGGTAAGGATCTCTTAAAACTCACTGTTTTTCCTGTTTGCTTAAAATCTCCCGCAGTGGGTCGCATACATAAAAACGTCATCAAAACGTCACACCGCCCATGGTCACATCTTTCTGGCTTCAAGTTCTACACAGACTTCATTTCGGAATGTTAGTACCTTAATTCCTGGCTAAGAGGCGAGACCACTTTGTCCCCCCTTTCCGCAATCGTCCGCTATACGGCAAGGCAGCATAACCGTCAGCTCGTCTTTCTCCCTGCATTTGCTGGCTCGCTATACCGTTAAACCACCAAACCAAAAGTGCAGCAAACCTCCTCCACCAGATTTCTTCAGACCAGAGGAATTTGCCTGAACATTTTACTGTAAGCTGAAGTCACTCTATTCTTGCTTCAGTAACTGTATATGTGCAGGAATGCTTCATGCGTCATACCACCAGCATCCGAACCTGAACAGTAACTTTGGGCGAGTATCTGTTACATAACTAAATAATGACATATTTAAAGTTTTCCACTGTTGCTACCATTGAAATGCTAACACTTTGGGAATGTTGAGTCACGTCTAAAATTTTAATTTATATGGACGTGTGAGTAAAATGTTTGAGCACAGAGGAATTTAAGAGGGTCTGAATAAAAGTGGAAGCAAGTAAAGTCACAATTGCTTCCTGAATGGGTTGAAATAACAAGACCTGTGCCAAAGTTAACATGCACTGCTGAGGGTACACGATGGTGGATAGCACAGTGGGTGAATGAGAAAGAAAGAGTGAGTAAGTGTAGAACGAGAGGAAAATAAGGCGGTGCGCTTAAGTGTCTATAACTACAACGTCAAAGGCAGCTTGTAGAAAAGGAAAGAGACCAAACAGTGGAGGCAGTAGACAGGAAGTGAAGCTCAGGATAGTCAGTCCCAGTCAGCTTTGGCCTCTGTCTGCATTCACAGCTCTGAATGCTGCGCATCAGGTTTTACTGGAGCAACTCAAAGCTGAACCAGGCCTCTCTGCTGAGGGCATGTTCAGCACGTCAGGTAAGCATTTACATGGATGTCTGAGTAAACTCATAGCAGTAGTACTGTTCTCTGCATAAGACCATTTCACAAAATCAACCACTCTCTCACAGGTTATATCTTTATTAGAGGGTTTTAAGGGAACAGCGGGCCTAAAACCCTCAATACCTGGAGCGACATCACTTTTCGTGTGCTGCTTTTGAACACCTTTAATAAGTATTTAGACCTTTGAAACACAAGCAAATTGGTGTGATTTCTTTTAAAAACATGGGGGGAAAAGGAATGAGCAACTTGTTAAGAAATGTTTCAAAGATTGTAGGAAATTATTAGATTAAAAAATTACTTTAAAAAAATAGGGGAAAATGTCTTGGGGAAAAAAGAAAAAAGCTAGATAAAAACTATATTTATAGCTAATTATCGTGATTACATATTTAAGATAATGTTAGAAAATAACTGTATTTTTAAGCCTTTTTCTGTGGGTCATTTCCCCTTTTTATATATTTTTTAAAATTACTTACTTATTAGAAATTTTCAGGGAATTTTCTTGAACTTTTTTAAAAAACAAATTTCTTGCTTTTTGGGTCATTCCTCCTTTTGTTGCTGCCAACTAATACTCAGATTTATAAAGTTGATTTTGAGAACAGCTGATTAAAATCAGTTCTCCTATCCAGCTCTTCATCAGTTCTCCCAGTATGCAACTGGCCACAGCTAAACTTGAGCCAGTAATTTTCTTATTTGTTGGATTAGGATGAACTTGTCTCCACCTTTCCTAAGACATCTCAGTTCTTTTTTTTAGAATATCCTGCTCATACTGGCTGTAGCTAAAAGAATAGGTGCATCCTGTCTGTGTGCTTCCAAATGTTGACTGATTATTACTGTGCTCATGTTTGTGTGGAAGACTCCTGGCACCAGCTTAAATGCCCAGACACTTCAAACCCACATCAGAGAACTAGCAGCGACAAAAGATCCCTGCTGTGTCACCTCTAGTCACCTTGCTGGCCAAAACATTGGAAAACACCAAACTAACAGCCAACCAGCACGTATGTTCTGCACCTCCATACCAGCAGATGGCAGCAGTTTGTAATCATTTTTCAAAAAGGGAAAGTGGATGACTATCTTGATGCTAGTTAGCCAGTTAGCACATAAATAACGTAATCCAATGTTGGTAGAACTCTCGGAATATTTACCAACAACACAAACTACAGGAAACGTTTCTGCTTAAGAGCTCAACCACTAAATGAAGAAAATCTGACCTTATAGAACAATTTCATTTCATTCATCAGACTTCATTCACCAAAGGGCTCTGCTGCCTCTGATGCCAATTCAACATACGGGGTCAGCTGAAAAAGGCTTATGAAGGTGGACGAGGGCCAACAGTGCAGGACACACTGCACCGTATAGGGCGACTGATGCTCACCGATAGCCTATCATTGACTGACAGCTGACTGTCAGCTTGGTGTGTCAGGCATAAAGTATTAAGAGACCTGGATACAGAACAGGGCCCCCATTCAATCCTATGAGAGTTGCTCAGTGGCACATGTAGCCAAAATGGACCAACTGTTGTGTAAAAAATTACATAGATGATCTGAAGATCATTGGCACTAAGGTCTAGCCTATAGAGTATGTTTACTAGTTTAGCACTTTGCTAACTTGAATGGGGATAAAATTATTTAACCTTGTGGCATTTCTACAATTTTTGCAATGTTATCAAAGCGAATTTATTAAATTCTGATAGGGAAACAGCCACAGGGCTTCATGTGACAGTGTTTGAAAAAAAAAAAAAAACAATGGAAAAAAATTATTTTCACTACTTATTTTCTGCACTGAACGGCCAAAGTGCTGCTTTGTCAAAGCCAGTCCTTCAATCAGAAGATTATTCCACTTTAATATTTACATTATTTTCTTTTGGGTTTAAGATTGATCATTGCCTTGGGCTCTAACAAATGGTGACTGGCTTTTTTACTATTTTCTGACCAAATCAATAATTGATTTAACAAGAAAATAATCAACCTAATAATAGATAATAGGGTTATGTTTGTTGATAGGAATAATCCTATCATATCTAACCTCTGTGAATGTGTATCAGTTCTCAAGTATTCCATACAATTACCAGCCCTTTTTATTACTGCTGTATTAGGAATAGAATAATAAAGAGAAAAGTAAAGCTGGCAGCTGCTGGTGGAGTTGATTTTTCAGGACTGAGTGATGGCCCTCCTTTATTTAAACCAGTGGTTAAGCTAGTGAGCGTGAGTGTGTGTGTATGTGTGTGTGTGTTTGCCTCGACACTGCCTGTGCACTTAAACAAAGCTCCCTCCGGTGAGCACTTCCTGTTTGCTCCATGGAAATCATTCCAGCAGCTCCTCACATAACTCAGAGAGAGTAGCTTGACTCTGAGACAAACAGCCACTGTGGAGAGAGAGCTCTACTCTCAGTCACTACTTCTATCTCGAGGAAGGAAAAGGACAACCTGGGCTCCACGGAGTCACTCCCTGCCTCCCACAGCAGATGAATTCAACTGTGGTGATTGGGAGGATCAGAGTCCCTGCAGTCTGAAAGTGTCACAAGGACCCTTGAACCAAAGCCAAAGGAGGCAAACAAAAGACCTCTGATGCTGCAAAGCAGGACCTATTGGAGGAAAAAAACTCAGCTATTGCACCCTTTGCACACTTCAAGACTTTACTGGCAGAGTGCAACAGCTTGTCACACTATGCAAGAGCATTCACAATCAAAGACTGCTAATGTTAGCTAAATAATTGGCTCTGACAAATGGTGACAAACTTTCTGATGCGTGTGCTCTTAGTAAGAGTGTAGCATGAATATCAGTGACAAATTACGATCACACAAGTCACTAGGATTATGTTATCTATGATCTTTTACAGTGTTTCAAATACCATGCCATAGACTCAAAGTGTCTTGGAATCAGAAATCCTCCATCACCAAAAACAAGGACACAAGACCAATCTCTCTGACCACTACATAGGAGGCTTGAGTTATTATTAACAAACCAGAAAAATAACCCGAACAAGGAACATTTATGCAGGAAATGTTTAGTTTTTTGAGTAAATACACTGATTTAAAAAAAGTGGACATGGCTGGAAAAACATAAGTGAATGAACAGTATTTGTGTGTAAGAAGACGCAGCAGCAGAGTGGTAAGTATGACAGAATTGGTGCTGTGGAAATATACATTACTACTCAGGTAGTGATGTCTATAGGCTGAAACTTTTCAAACATTTCATGGGGCCACACCTTTGTCAGTGATGTCACAGCAGGTGTTTTGCCTTCGATGGCTGATAGTAAATGATTGTGACAGGACTTTAGGTGTGGTCAGATGTGTGACATTTTACACAGAACATGACAGACCTTTAACAGTCTGTGAAAAATGACTCAGTCAGTAGTGGAGGATGGGGATGTGAGTGCATGGTAAAGGTTATGTTGTTACAATCAGCATTTCTGAGCATTGTAACAAAAAACACAAAAACACTGAATCCATCAGCATGCAAGTGTATCACTACACTACCTGTTTGTAACCAGTACAATACCGACAACATTTTACCTTCTAAAGACATTTACGTAACTACACTTTATAGAGAGAAAGACAAGCACACAGACACACACACAATATGTGGGTTTCCATTAACCCTGAAATTGCACAAATTAAAATTGCAAATATGAAACACACCTAATGGAAACACATACATTTGGAAAAAATGTCATCACAAAAAAAGTTTTTACGCTTGCATGATGTGATATTTCAGGCGATTGGAAAAGGCCATATTTGGCAAAAGTACAATGGAAACACTTTTTGGGCTTTTCTAGGTCACATGATGCTATGGCTATGTGCTTGTCAGTAGGAACTGGCTCCCTCGGGCATGATGCAGCAGGAGCTACAAGAGGAGTTATTGCTTTGCATTACTCTTCAAAAGTTGAGCGAATCAGTTTTGAATACACAATTACTCTGTGAACTCATGGACTATCACCTCCCAGAAATCCCTCATACATGGCCGCTGCCACGTATAAGAGGCTCGCCTTTCCATTATCGCTCGTGTACCACGCCTACGTGGATTGGAAATAATGACGGTTACTGCAGTGGCTACAATAGAAATAAACCTGTTAATGTTTTGAACATCCATCTCCATGCTTCTTGAAATGTTATCACCAGAGGAGAAGTCGCAGAACATCACTCAGTGGAAACACAGTCGTCTTGCAATTGTGTTTTATCTACATTTCGAAAATATCACTTAAGATTTCTGCAAATCTGTAATGGAAACCCACTAACACACACCATTTTGCCATGTTCCATTTCCTTTACATATAAACCGGTCATCACAGAGAGGCATCACTGTAGGTCGCAGCTTTTGCAAAATCACACTAGTTGTAAGTTTCTAATCTTCTGTCTTTTTTATTATTATACACATGCAAAAAACATTCTGTTGTATAACCAACACAACAATGGATACAGTCAATAACAATACACTGCTCTGACATTAACTGCTCTGGTGTGTTCTGATGAAATGAGATAAAGTGATGCCTTCAATCACAGTAGAATATTGCAAACTTCAAGTCAGATAAACATGTAATATAACCATCATGACTTTTTAATCAAATCTGAAAAAAAAACACCAGAGCTCTGTAGAACAACAGGCCTGGTGTGACCCTTAATATGAAAGCCAAACATGAATCGTACTGATCTCCAGTCAGTTGCAGCAACACATCACACAAACTGAAGTGCAGAAACATCAAAAAACAACAAATATCAGCACCTCAATATGGCTCTGCCACTCTAAACACCTGTACATGTGAGTAATAGTGATCCCTGCCTCCTTGACAAAGTGGAAGTCCGTTTTTTAGCCACTCAATCGTTGACCTTGTGACGCTCTTTTAGATGCTGGAAGAGGTTTAAAGTGTGGCCTCATGTTGTAGCTACCCTAGCAAGGGACATTCTGCACAACACCTCACTCTGTTGAGCGTCATCTAAACCCAAAATAGGTTCAGATAACCGACGCACTGTTCCTCTCTGACACTAGAGTCACCTGTTGCTCTTCTGTGTTTGGTTCTACAAAAGCCATTTTCACACAGTAGTACTATGAGCATCAGAGCGTGCGTGTGGCATTTAACAGCTGTTTTCCTAAGCTACTTTCATTGGGATACGTCACATGTAGCATAGGGCAGCATGTGTGCAAACAAAGGCACAGAAGGCCAGGAGTTTCTCACCCTCTGGTTGGTAGATTATGTAGTTTAAAAACATTTAAATAAAAAAAAGAAATAAAGAAATGTAAAAAGTAAAAAAGAAATTTAAAATTTATCTGCAGCTTTTTTGATGTTGGCTGGAATTCTGCTGCCAAATGTTAGTTTTACATTTTTGGAGCTGGACCATTCTGGTATTGTGGTGTATTTATATCTGACATTTTGTTATGCATTTCACCGCAATCTGGGCACAGATGGAGCAGCAGATAGTCAGCCACAGAAAAAGTGAAACTTAATCGCTCATTGCCATGGGTCTACAAATTAGCTTGCACTCACCGCTCTACAGATGCTTCTATCATCCATCAATCTGCAGAAACTTCAACAAGTTCTACCACAAACCCACAAAAACATCCTAACGTAGAGACGGTGCACATACAACGACAACAACAAAAAACTACAATCCCCCCCAACACCACCCCCTCTCGATGTCAGCTACAGCCACACATAGATTCTAATTCTATAATAAACACTGTGCCAGTGTTACACCGTTGGGAATGTGACACAAAGTAAAGACACCTGCTATAGCTCAATGTCATGGGTAGATTTGCTCCGTGTCGTAAGGACCACGCCTGACCAAAGAGACATTTGCAGATCCGTTTACAAGCGAATTAGCTTTGTTTTTCCTTGGGTGATGTGAGGGTCTAAGGGATGTGAGGGTCTAAGGGCAGAGGGATGTCGTACACTGTAAAGCCCTCTGAGGCAAACCATGTTTTGTGATAATGGGCTATATAAATAAAACTGACTTGACTTGACTTGACTTAGCTTATAACAAGCTCCCCTGCTGTGTGTCCATGTTTGCAAGTTCGACAAGAGAAAGAATTTAGATAGACAGATAGATAGATAGATAGATAGATAGATAGATAGATAGATAGATAGATAGATAGATAGATAGATAGAGATACTTTATTTATCCTGAAGGAAATTAATGCAGTCAGAATTGACAGCTGTATCAAAATGACATCTTTGTTCTACTTGGATGTGAAACTAATGGTATTCTATCAAATGAATGAAAACTAAGGGTCACCATCATCATCAATGTATAAAGTATAAATTTATCCCAAGTTCATGTTTGGTGGACTTCAAGTCGTCAAAGAAATGAAGAATCTACAGGAAATGTGAAAAAAATGTGTCATCGTGGTGAGAAAGCCATCATTTTAACAAATGCTTTGTAGAGCCAAGAAAAGAGTGGAAACTCATGAAACCAGGAAATTCTTTCAGTTCAATAAATCTTGAAGATTCTTTCAAAACAACATAAGGCACAAATAATCAGCAAGCATCACCCCCCACGTCATGATCAGACACTAAACAGCTCGTCAATAAAGCCCAAACACTGCATCCCTGACAGTCTGGGACGTTGCTGTATTTGTGCTTCAGTAAATCTGCCTGTCAAAAAAGATAGAGTGTAACCGTGAGCTTTTTCTGTGTGGACATAGAAAGTGGACAAGCTGCTTACATGTCTGGCCTCCCTGCGCAGTCCCTCTGTGTTCCTCAGCCAGCAGCGACTCAGCTCACTCAGCTCCAGGATGGGCTGCACCTTCAGCCGAACCGTGTCTCCCGACTGACGGATCATCTCCACTATCTCGTCCCGGCTCTTGTTCTCCACGTTCCGTCCGTTTATCTCCACCAGCCTGTCTCCCGGCACCAGTCCAAGTGCCAGGTCCTTGGTGCCGGCGCCGGGCTCGGCAAAGTGGACCACACGCCTGTAAACTCCTCCGTCAGGACTGCGATCCAGCATGGTGGTGCGGCGCAAAGAAAATCCAAAGTCCCCGGTGTTGCGGCGTTGGAGCTCCAGCTCTCGGGTTTCTGGCTCACTCGGTGCGACCACGGCCGGCAGCTGCAGCTGTGCAGGGAAGGTCTTGTCGACCACTTCAGGGATGCAGACTTTTTTGGTAGCTGGTGCTGCTTCAGGGTGCTGCCTCAGACTGTGCTTGCGGAGCATGCTGAAAACTTTGCTCTCCACCTGCGGGGACGGGGCGGCAGAGTTCTGGCCGGAGGGGGTGGAGCCCTCTGAGGGGCTCTCCTCTTTACTTTTTTGGGAAAAAGAGAAGCGTTTCATCATCTGACCAACCTGCGCCGAGTTTGTCTTGGCAAGTGAACCAAAGTGAGCCACACGATCCCGCACTGAGCTGCGGTGTCCATCCTGTCCTCCTCCACACTCACCCTTCAGGTCATCAGTGGAGCTGGCAGCGCTCAGCTGGTCATCCAAAACCATGCTGCTCCGGTTACTCAGGCCGTCCGACTCGATGTCAGTGAGGGTGAGCTCGTTGCTGCTGGCCACTTTGATAGGAATGGGGTTGGAGATCTCCAGTTTGTTCTTGGACTCACGCTTGGCCTCCCTCTTCAAATTAAAGAAACCGCGGCGCATGCTCATCTCCTCCAGGCTGCGCAGCTCTGCTGCAGACATCCTCTCCTTTTTATCCTTCTTCTCCTTCCTGCTTCCTTCCCTCTCCTTATCCTTTTTCATCAGATTGAACATGGTGACTAACTAAATGCTGTGTTTCCGTCCACCGTGGCTCTATTGACCCTACAGAAGTGGAGGTCCAATTCTCAGGTGCTTTTGTTGTGACCAACAGGGACGAGTCCCCTGAGGAGAGACGAGGAGAGCAAACTGAGTTAAACTTACAAAATATTTGAAGTATATGGAGAAAATGTCAGTGATTTCCATATGAAACTGACACAAATATTTTCAATCAAAAACTATCATTGATGTGACAATATACATTCTATACTCATTTCAAAAGATTTTTTTCTGAATTAGTAACTGTGATGACTCACTGATCATTTCACTCAGTTGAAACAGTCAGGTAACAGTTTCTCTTGACTATAATGTTAATTTAAGTAAAAAGGCATCATTAATAATGCATTAACAAAATCCCATCTACTCCCTACAATATTTACAGTCATTTTGATAATGAATTAATTGTATAAATCATTTATTGTGCTAGGAATGAATGACAATAAAAATCCTATATTGTTGTACATCTAAATATACATTATAATATCAACATCAGGGTTGCAGATGTATACCAGTTTTATGCATACCATGGTGTGAAGCCTGAGTGCTATCATACAAATGCAACTTAATGGACAAAAAAACAAACCTTAATGCGCACACATAGATGAGACAAATCTCACCAATGTGTGTGCATCCTTTTAACACAAACTTCTATTTCTACCAAAAAAACTGCTGTTTACCTTTATAAATAATATTGTGTGAATGTGAGGTTGAATGAATTAATGAATGAATGAATCTTTAATGTGATGTGATTATTCTCAAGTAAACTTTGCAAGGCTTTTCTTAATGTAGTTCAAATAAAACAAATAAAAGCAGTTAAAAAAAAGCAATAATAGCAGCATAAAAAGACTAATGAAATGAACTATTTAACATAATTATAAACTTTCTGTGTAGGTTTTGGATGGTTTGTTAGACCTCACCATGGGCTCTTTTCGCTATTTTCTGTTTTCAAAGAAATATTTATATTATATTAAATTATATTATATAATATTAAAAAATATAATATAGAATATTTATAAAACAAAATAAAATGGATTCTTTAATCCAAAAGAAAAGTATTTGCAATGGCATATTGTGGTGTCAGTCTAATCATAACATATTACCAATTCAAGTTTCAGAATTGATAAAACAGCAAGCAGAGTAGAATAGAAATACTTAATTAATCCTGTGAGGGAAATTGTTTTATTGCAGCAGCAAAGAAGACAGCAGCGACTGAATGAAATATTCGTTAAAAAGGGCAAAATAATGCAATATATATATATATATATACACAAAGGAAGTGAACAGCTTCCTTCCCACTAGCTTCTGGCTATTGTATATTTTTGTGCAACTAGATTTATTTTGCAAGACAGTACAACAGCATCACAAGTCCCACAGCATGTAACTGTCTGTATGTTTAAGACACAGTGTTACCTCAATGAAGACCTCCAACACTCTTACATTACAGAGGCCCATCTGAGGAGCTTGGCAGGACCAAAACACATTCCTGGCCTCATTTTTAGCTGAATCTCTCCACAGCCTAAAAAATCAGGAACTCTTCCTGCCACAGATTAACACAAACACACATCCACACACACATCCTTCAGCCTGCTTCTCATTAGCTGCTTTAAAGTGACTAACACACACACACACACACACACACACACACACACACACACACACACACAGCCTCCTCCTGTGATTATGGCCCAGGTAATACTGGATGTGTACTCCCAGGCTGAAGGTGTCACACTTTAGCACTGTAAACACAGCACACATGATTTAGGGTCATCTTTAATTTCATTTCTTCTTAAAACCACGTTTAAGGAAAATGACAATAAATCTACCGTGTACCTTGTATCAAAGCACAGTGCTGTGGGAATTAGAACAAAACCACTCAGTGCCTCAACACCAAGCTCACATTTTACTAAAACCATTTTCTACAAACCAAATTGCCAAAAAGTTTCCTAAAAGGTCTTTTCAGTAATTACCTCCTGTCTTTCACAATAAGCAGCGCCCCCGTGAATTGACAGCTTTAGCATCAACACTACCGTCACGTTCAGTGTGTGAAGACCAGACTGGGGAACATTAAAAGGCTCATGGTCACAGCTCTTTCTTTCTCTTTATCTACACAACAGCTGAGGTTTAAACGATGCTAACACCTGGCAGGCTCACTAACGCACATATATTTGCCCCACTCCGCATTCACAGCGAAGTCTGGGAACAAAACATGACAGGGCTAAAATAGGTGTAGCTTTTCGGCTACATTAGCTAGCTGAGGTGCGGGGAATGTCGACCAAATCACACGTATCTTCCTTTTTATTCCCCCGTGAACTAAAAAGCTCCAAAAACACAAGAGAGTAGAGTAGTTCGTGAAAATTTTTTCTAACTTTCTCGTGAGCTATGTAGCTCAGTAAATAGCCCAATTGGCTGCAGCCACAGCCTCAGTTCTTTGCCCTCATTTTTGGTGAAGCAAATCCTGGAACAACACAGAAATCCTATGAAAATGATCCGGTCAGCCCGACTCACTGCCTGCTCCAACATCGCTGTCTCCTAACTAAACGTGCCCCCTCATTCTGTCCACACAAGGTTGTTTTGTAAGGAAATACTCACTGTTCTCCAGTAGAGCTAATGGAGCACCGTTGGGTCCTGGTTAATGGGTGCAGTTCGGCTCGTAAGGAACAGAAGCCGCAGACTGGCTTTTAGCTAACGTTAACATAGCTGGCTGCTCCCAGTCTGTGCTGAGGCTCAGAGCTGCAGTTTAAGGCGGGTAGCAGGCTCCCCCTGCCGGGCACACACCGCAGATACAGCCTGACTGCTGCACCGCTGTGGAGGGATCTGCAGTAGACTGTGGAAGCGTTTCATCCACACTGCAAACACCAGGGCAGTGCAGGTCAGAATAGTCCACTCTGGAAAAATATTTTTCTTTGCATTTGCTCAATTGTTTTATGTAAGCGTCTTTCAGTACTTAGAAAAGCACTATATAAATCCTATCTATTATTATTACTATTACTATTAGTAGTAATAGTAGTAGTAGTAGTAGTAGTAGTAGTAGTAGTAGTAGTAGTAACAATAATTTAAAGGGAAAATACCCCAATGAATACTTGAAAAATAGCTAATATCTCAAGCACTGGAAGATTGTTTTCCGCAAAGATTATCAAAAAAAAAAAAAATTCATCACTTTTTTCACCACTTAAAACCAATGGTGGATGAAGACTGATCAAGCTGGTCAGGAGGGCCAGCTCAGTCTTGGACTGTCCCCTGGACTCCATCGAGGAGGTGGGTGAGAGGAGGATGTTGGCCAGGCTGACATCCATCACGGACAACCCCTCTCACCCCCTTCATGAAACTGTGGGAGACCTGTGCAGCTCCTTCAGCAGCAGTCTGCGGTACCCACGCTGCAGGAAGGAACGCTACCGCAGGTCCTTCCTTCCATCGGCCATCAGGCTATACAACACCAGCCTGAGCCAACAATAACCTGGACTCACTACAATAAAAGTTGCACTCTCTGACCTCTTGTATTACAACCTGTACATTTTTGTTTTCCTTGACACATGCCTATTTTTTTGCCTATTTTTTTGCACTATTGTACATTTCATATTTTATATTTTGTATATATTGATATTTTACATATGTTTTTATTTTCTGTACACACGGCTGCTGTGACAAGTGAATTTCCCACAAGTGGGATAAATAAACGTGTCTAAGTCTAAGTCTAAGTCTAAAGTACCTGACACCCATATCACCTACTATTAGAATATTACCTGACTCAAAGTCTTAAAGTATTTGATATTTACTGTACTTAAGTGACAAAAGTAATTTTATTATATTAAATGTAACTAAGTATTGAAAGTTAAAGTAAATGCTGTTAATAAAGAAGAATGCGAGAATTTTGTGCCATTTTGTCTACAATGGACATGCATGTGTGTGCTTGTTTGTGTAAACACTGCAGCTAATTCTGGCCTATTGTCACTGTCATGGACTCACTGTGTCATCTTTAATATTATCTGAGTAATAAAAATACTAAACATGCCTGCAACATTACAGGATTATGGCTAAGGCGTCGACGTAATTGACGTAATCGATTACGTGAATACGTCGATTCATGTAACGTGCGTCGACGCGTTGCACCGTTTCACACAGCGCGCGTAATGAGAACGTGAGCGGCGCCGGGCGTGTTGTTTTTTGTTTCGGCGCTCGTGTATCAAGTTAGAGCGTCACTTGTCAGGCGCGTCTGAGCTGCGGGTCAGCTGCAGCACATCTAGAGAAACGGTGGCTCGCCGTTTTTTTACGCGTGACGCTCGCGTTAGTTGACTCTGTACAACTTAATACAATAGTTTAATGTCTATCTCTGTCACGGAGATGAGGAAATACAAAGATGTTTGTTTTACCTCAACTTCCTTGCTTCCCTTTCAAAGCAAAACCTATCTGACTGTGTCTCTGTGGACAGAATGCCATCAGTTGCTGACACAATGCATTTATTTGGAAACATTTACAGGATGGGGTTGTCCGCTGTGCAAGAGCTTGTATAACTTCATAAATGAGTGGAATATGTGCTTATAGATATGAAAATACAGCACTCATATCAGCAGGCAGCGGTATGCCTTAAAGCCCAGTTAAGGCTGGATTATTTTGATGCAGAAAGAATGTACTAGTTATAATTATTTCTGTAAGAGAAAAGTTACAGTTATTCAAATTGCACTAATTTTACTGTAAGATGTTTTGCTGGACTGCTAGATTTGACGTTTGTTACTGCAACAAAGAGTAACTGTTTTGTTTAATGACTTGAATTTTACATTGTTTTATTTATTTTGCTGTTGGATTGATAAATGTAGATTGTTGCACATTCCTGTGGAGTGGAACAAGCTCTTGCATTTTTTTACATCAGACTGTAAAACACAGATTACCAGTTAAGACAGGGCTATGTTTTATTGGGGAATAATGCCCTGCAGTGTATGACAAGTATTAAAATGTTAGTTTCAGTAAATTCTTTGTTATATTTATTGAGTAATAAAAAATAATAGTTTGATCAATTAAAAAAATAATTGATAGATTAATCGATTAGTCAAAAAAATAATTGATAGATTAATCAATAAAAAAATAATCATTAGGTGCAGCCCTAATTATGGCACTTCGTAGCCTCAACATCTGCTGGTTTCACTGAAGCAATATATCCCATTTTAGCTGAATGTGCTCAGTGAAAATGTTCACTCAAAACCCTTTCTTATAAAAAGTAAAGCATATTGTGAAAATATTTTTGATTTTTAAATCACACATTTTATGAAATTCAACATCCTATGAATATTTTTGTGCACTTAATAGCAAAAAGAAGAAATCAACATGCAACATGGCTTTCTTTGGAAGTTACTTACATACTGTTTATCTGAGATCAATCAAAATGATTGCCTCCCCGAGTGACTTGGGGAAATACATGACCCTCCCCCCACCGTACATAACCATATTTCATAGTGTTTGGTTATAGTAAATTGTGTGATTCTGGAGATTTTTTAAAGAAAACATGCCTTAATTCATTTGTGGGTTTTAGGGTTCTAAGGGTATCTAAAATAAATACAAAATATGTCCATTTAAAGGTAAATGTGCCTTCCCCTAAGCTCAGTCTGAAACGCAACTCCTTCCCCTGTGCTTAAAAAATGTTTAAAGGGTCGCCAGCATTTTGCACACTCCCTCCCCTCCCATAAATAACAGTCCCTTAGCATTTAGCTAAAGGCTCCACTGTGCCTCAGTGCAGCCTCACAGTCATGTTTATATATAATCTTGGGCTGTCATACCAAGCCTCCAGTAAAGTTTAAGATAAGGTTAACTTTAAGAAAAACTGGGTCAAAGACAAAACAAGATTATTATAATGCACACAGGTTAGGAACTCATCTTCTGTAAAAAGCTACACTGCATTCATACAGACTGCAGCAAATCCACTGACAGAAAAAACAGAAATAAAAGACAATCTATTTTTTGTTTAGTTGCAGTGCATCATAAGGTATTTGCCTTTATTGGATAGGACAGAGTGACAGCATGAATGGGGAAGAGAGAGGGGACAACATGCAGCAAAGGGCTGTGAGCTGGAGTCAGACCCACAGCTGCCGCAGCAAGGACATTTGCCTTCATACATGGGGCGCCTGCTCTATCCACTGAACCACTAGACGCCCCATAGAATGACCTTCACTTTTGAAATGACTGGCCTGATGAATGTTAGTTGATTTTTCCTTCATAAACCACCTTTCCAGTATAAAAATATTAAAATGAGAATAATAATTTGAAGGATGAATACGCAGGAAGTAAATATAAAAATTTCCAGTAAATACTCAAAACCAATCAATAAGCAAGAACTGATGATAAATTGATTGATTATTATGGTGTGTGAGATGTGAGGAGAATCTACAGGTGGTGGATGTCTACACCACCACATAGGTCAGACTGATGTCTCCATCGATCTCCAGGGTGCTGATGTGTTGGATGGGAGTGAAACGATGCCTGTAGGTGTGTGTCTGCATCCCATTGACCACAATCCTGAAGGACTGATTCTCACAGCAGATGGTCAACTGAAAAAGAAAAGGGCATTTGCCGTCACATATTTTGAAGAGTCTCTGCAATAACTAAAACTAACAAACTTGTGTTTTTTGATATTTCCACTAGGAGTCACCAAGGTCTCACACAGAGGGCCTTTAAAACATGGCTGGATCAGGTCTGGAAAGTAGTGGATCACAAAAGAAAATTATCTCTCCAAATGAAACTTGGAAATATTGATAGAGGACACCACTACAAACGTGTAATCTTCTTTCAAGATGGCGTAATATATTTGCTAAGAATATCTGTTAAATAATGCTGTCAGCAAAAGAAAAAAGAAATAGAATGTGCATTGCTTCCATGAACCAGTCAATTTGCAGTTACAGTTTACATCTATGTCTGTGGATGATTCACACATATTTTCTGCCCGGCAGCACAGAAGAACTATGTAATCAGCACAGTTTACAGATTAGTGTCACCAATTCAGTATATGACCAAATCTCTCCCCTTCTTTTCCTGAGATATGATGTTAAATAATGACCAGAAAAGTGTTTTTGCAGAACATCATGATGTCACAATGAAGGTGACCTCTTGAATATAAATGTCATCACTTCATCATTTTATCCTATTAGACATTCATGTGAAATTTTGTCATCATCAGCATATAAACTTTTGAGTTATTGTCACAGTGGTCACAGTGACCTTGACCTTTGACCACTTAATTCTACTCAGCTGATGCTTGCGTCCAAGTGAACGTTTGTGCGAAATTTAAGGAAACTCCTTCAAGACCCTCTTGAGAAATTGCATACACAAGAATAAGATGAACTCTTGAGATATTGCATACACAAGAATGAGATGAATGCAAGGTCACACTGACTTTGACCTCTGAATGCCAGATTCTTATCTGTTAAGCCCAAGCAAACGTTTGTGCCAAATCTGAAAAAAATCCCTGAAGGTACTCTTGATATATCGTGTTCACAAGAATGACACAGTTGAGTTAACATTGACCTTGACCTTTGACCACGAAATTCTAATCATTTCATTGTTGAGTCCAGGTGAACCTTTGTTCCAAATTTGAAAATAATTCCTTGAAGGTGTTCTTGAGGTATTGCATTCACAAGAATGAGACACACAAAGGCACAACGACTTTTACCTGTGATCAAGAAAATATAATAAGTTCATCGTTGATTCCAAGTAGTTGGTTGTGCCAAATTTTAGGAAATTCCCTGAAGGCATTCTTGAGATATCCCATTCACAAGAATGGCCAAAGCTCCAGCCAAAGCTACCACCAGTACGGTCGTGTAAAAAACAGTCCTTTAGACACATCGGACTCCTTCTTAAGGACATGATTGCAGTTATGATTTCCTCTCTTTTGTATATCACACTGACATTTAGTCTATAGCAGAGGAACTACAGATAACCAAGTCACAATTCTAAATAAATATACAGTATAATCAGATTTCTTATTTTGTGCTCAGAATTTTGACATAAATTAAGCGACCTCATGCTCAGACTTATGAACTCTGAGTTTGAGAGATTTAACATCTTAATAATTTTTTTAATGGCCCATTTTTTCTCAACGTAAATGTTCCGTTTTTAAACCTTAGGAACCTGAGTAAAGTGGCTTGATTTCTTCCATGGAAAGAAAGCGATGTGCACTTAACTTTAAATGACCCAAAAAAAACTGTGAGAAATTAATAAAACTGGGGAGTTAAGAACAAAAAACAGAAAATGACCAGGGAAAAAGTTCGAAAAAAACATAATAATAATAAAGTTTGAATAAAAAGAATAAACATTATAATAGAAAATGTGTACTGTTTGCCCTAATTTTAAATATATAATTATATAATATAAATTTTAAAAAAATACATTTTCCCCAGTTATTTGATAATTTTCTAATTATTTTCTCTGTTTCTTTTTTTACAGCTAATTTTCAGGTCATTTTTCATAACCTTTTACAGATTTTTTTGTTTTCAAATTTGTGGGACATTTCACGACAAGCTGCTCATTGCCTTTTTGTTTTTTGTTTTTTTAAGAAATCAAACCAATGTGCTCACTTTTCAAAGGTTAAATACTTGTGAAAGACATCTGAATGCAGCACGAAAAAATGTCAATCCAGGTGTTAAAGGGTTAATGATGCACATAGTTCAATGTTGGAGATACAATGACAAATACAAACTGTCTTGAAATCCATTCTTAAATGCAAGCCTATTGCCAGTATGTTCCACCTCCACCTGCTCAGTGTGTGCTGTCAGTGAAGTGTGTGCAGTGGTACCGTGAATGGCTGTCCCCGGCGGAACGGCATCGCTCCGCCACGCTCCTCAGCGCCCCACTGCTCACTCTGCTTGGTGTTTCGAACCACACAGTTCTCGCTGAAACGTGGATTGTAATGTAGAGCAATGCCAGACAAATGGCTAAGATTCACAGCGAACCTGAGAGGAAACACAGAGGAAACAATAAGAACAACATGACACCGAGCGTCCTGCATGCATGCCTTCATATATTTAAGTTTGTAAAGATGAACTGCATCAGTTTTACAGATAAAGCTCAGGTTACCTGCCATGGGAACTACTAGTTCACTGCTGAAAACAGTTGTTTCATGGTTTCACTAGTTGTGCAGGAGCATTTTCAAGTCTGAGAGTGCTCCTGATGATAAGATGCATTTATTACACAAATCTGCATTACAAACTGGACTCTCAGTTTGAAATATTGTTATTTAACCAGTATGTTTAAAGCTTGATCCAAACTAGGGAATAAAAGTCAGATTGCCTCAACCTTTGCTGCTTCAGTTCTGACCATTATTTTATTATCTGTCTCTTGTGAGGCCCCAAACTTTTGGATGGATGGATGGATGGATACATTTTCCCTATTTTTTTTCCTACAAAGTTGCTCATTGCCTCCTTGAAAGGAATTGCACAAAGGTTTAAACAGTTTGTTGGGAGTTGTATGAAATGTACCGTAAATATGTATATATAATGTGCTTGATGAGCTATGCCATATCTTGAGGCACTCATATTTGTAGTTTTCTATTTCAATATCCATCTTGATTTAAGCAATATCACACCAGATTGAGAGATGTGCTGTATATCATCACGGCTGTGAAAATATATAATCACAAAATAATCACAGCTGTGATGATATACAGCACAACACAACCTTGAGTGTGATATTACTTTTATACAATAGTTCTACAAGCGTCTTTTATTTATTAGTAACAAACGATAACAGATTATGATTTGTTTGTTTAAATTAATGAATTTTTTGGCTCCGATGACACAAATAGTTCCACAACCTCTGGATGTGATAGCTGTTGCCTAGCAACACATAAACTTTTTCCTGCACGCTGCTTGCTAATCTGTGTTAGCTCGGTCTTAATGTTCTGCACAGACCTGCTGTTTAGTACCATGAACATTTATCTCTGTTTTCAATGAAATCAGAGTCTGACAGACACTATGGCAGCTTGTGAGATTCAGATAAGTTAATCTGATCTGACAGTTCGTTGCTCCAGCGTGTTTCTGCTCTCAGAGTGATACATGCAGAGTTAAAAGTTAACGGTCCCAGTGATGTTGTACTACTACATCAGCACTCATGGAATGCCTCTTGACCAATCAAATTTCTTGGTCGTAACTAACTGTTGTATAAATACCATATATATACCGATATAATCTATTGAGAAACTCTTTATGAATAAAATCACCTAACAGGAGGGCACACATGTAGTAGAACTGCACACACCTTCTGTGAGTTTGAGAGTTTCTCTCTGTGGGCAGCTACTTCAGTAAAAGTGGAGAAACTGGCAACACTTGTTATTAGAATGAGGAAACAACTGCAAGCTGCTGTTTGGAGGACAAACCCTGCCACAGAAAAACTGAACCAAAGGCACGGTCCATAATTTAAGATCCACTCAGTCAGTCCTGACATGAAAAGAGTAGACCACATTTACCAGATACTGAGGTTAATGCAGAGAAATTACAGAACATCACCATGTCAGACAATCTTTATCCTACATGTTGTATCCACTTAAGCCTGGGTAGTATTTGATTTGTTTCATGACTCAGCATATTGAAGTTGCAGACAGTAGAAAGGTTCAAGAATTCACAGCACGTCATTTGATTATCTAGAGCAGGGGTATTCAACAAAAATTCAAAGGGGTCCAAACTCAGTGAAAGTATGATATCATATTAATGTATGATATATTTTACAGCCTGATTTTGAAAATCACATTTTGTGCTCAGAGTGGTATGAGTGTGGGCATTTGACGCTGCACAAAAAATACTGATGTCTAAAAATCAATGTTGCTGCTAATCATTGACATATACTAGGACGTGATGATAAAAAGAAAATCAACTTAACATGTAGTATATTGAAAATAATTCATTTTTTGCAATCAGTGTGTATTTATGTTGGTCTGTATTTTCTCAACTACTCTACAGACACAGTCCTTGGTCTTGAGGTGTAAATGTCATGTTGTTTTCTTTCAACAATGTTGGTTTCAGAGAAAATCCAGCAAAGATTGGTAAAGAAGTCAGACCTTGTGGCGTTTGGGTTAACAGTCCCCTGGATAGTGATGGTCCTGCCATGCTGAAGTCCACCACTAATGATGCTCTTATATGGAACAGCCTGTGCAGAGAAGGAAAAGTGAAAATTAATTATACAAATACAATCATAATCCATCCTTGTTTTAATCCAGTTAACTTAACGAATGGTATCGTTCATTTATAGATCAAAGATGAGAGCACTTTTGTTCATTTCTATGGTTATATGTCAATATTTTCAAATAAAACACATTTGAAAGTCGATCAAAGATCTACTTTAAGGCAGTGTGTAATGCTCAAGAGCTTGCTTCTGCAGGAATGCAACCTGAAATGTAGCATGTGCTGCTGATGCCCCCTCTTCAGGAAGTAGTACTATACTGCAAAACATCTTGGCTGGCTGCCTTGTGAAGAATCTTTTTTAGGGGGGAAGTGTGAAGCTACCAGTGTTTGTGATGGTCAAATAGCTTCATGAACCCCCTCCCCCCAACACTTTCAATTTCTGTAAGTTTCTGAAACTGGCATTCTCAAATGAACACACTTCATGCAATGATTGGTCAGCTGTGCAGAAGAGAGACAGGAGTCCGGGTTTTTCATTCCTGACACAACTATTTCTGTTCCCTTTTGTGTGATCAGCCGAGTGCAACACTATGAGAACTTTCAGGAGAGTTCCTCTGAAAATGTTTGCTATGTTTCCACATTTAAGCATTATCATGTCATGATGTCATGTTATCATGTCTCCTCTCGTTATGATGGCTTTTCACTCTATCCTCCAGTGTGGCCATCTCAAACCATAT
This sequence comes from Plectropomus leopardus, assembly GCF_008729295.1. NCBI lineage: Eukaryota > Metazoa > Chordata > Actinopteri > Perciformes > Serranidae > Plectropomus > Plectropomus leopardus. The sequence continues at coordinate 35,732,804 of NC_056467.1, forward strand.
GCCCAATGTAGGGTTCTGTGTACCCGCCCTTATGGTCTTTAGTGACTCAAATCCATACCAGAAAAACAGACTCTAAGCAGGTTTTGATTATGTTGTGTGCTCAGTGATTAAGTAAATAAAAACATAATACACAGTATGTTTACTAAATACAGTGGATTTTTGAGTGGGAATGAATGAACACCTCATAATGCAGTGCACAGAGGAAATGAAGTGGCTCACATTGTGCTGATCATTTAATCAAATTGTGGGTGGTGGTTACACAGCTCCAGACAGATAAACAGACATTTTACTGTCTCATTTTGGAGTCTAACTGCCACTCACTCTCATAGACTGTATATAAAGATGGACAGCGTGACAGCTCCCCCAAAGTGTAGCTTTTCAATCTGGATCGCCTCTTGGTGTCTGTCTGTAGTATAGGTCATAAAGCCTGCCCCTCCATGCTAGTGAATGGACATAGGTCAAACTAAAAACTCAAAGTACACGCCAAATGAATTTTTCCCAAGGATGGTTTCCGTCATTGAAGGTAGTTCTCATCACCCTGATGTTTGTTCAAGTGATCCGTTTTTATGATAAATTCGATTTTATTTGGTTTCTTGTCTTCATCTTGAGCAGATTCAGTACACTCTGTCAGACACTGATGCCAAGTTTAATAATATTTGGGGTCCTTTCATAGAACATATCAGGAGGAAGAGATCCCAATCTGTGAATTGATTGTCTTCCTCAGTTGAACTGTACTGTTTTTTGTATTCACACCCAGGAACTTTGCTATCCTAGCTTGCACGGGGCCTGCCTTGATCCCTTTTGGTACTGGTCTCTTTTATTTTCTTTGGTTTGACTGAGTGCTGGCAGTCTATTTTTATTTTTGCTAACTTTTGGTATTCTCTCTATTGTATTTACTTGTTATAATTGTTGTTGTTATAATAATAGTTTTATTGAAGATTGTATAAATAAAATGTATTTTAAAAAAAGAGGTTTGGTTTTAATGAGTTAGTAAAGTATACAAAAGGGGACTTTTCCACCATGATTGACAGCTATGACAGCCAATCCATGCGCTCGCATTCAATGGAACTGCTCATGATTGGTCGGACAGATGTTTTGGTGGGAACTCCCCCACAGCAGATATCACTACTGCGCACACTCTGACATCACCCTTGCAAGATAGCAGCACCCACATCCTCGATATTTTAACCTTACTTCATCATAGCGAGGGGAGGGGGCGTGTCATCCATATTTATTTACAGTCTATGCTTGCTCTCACTCTGACATCTGATGTGGCATGTATTGTATCCTTTCCTGTATGTTAAATATTTTGGATAACAATTGCTAATTGCAGCATATAATGACAATAACTATGTAGAGCTGTACAGAATTATGTGGTATAAATTTGGAACACAGCTGAAGAGTCAGCAGACAAGCTAATGAGCTTTTTTACTATATGTAGACTAAGCAGCAACCTCTGGAGCTGAAAAATGAAGCTAATATGGATGTGTGGAAAACTGCAGTTCCTCTAACGGGCCACTTGAGGCTGGCTCCAAAAGTGAGTCAAGCCCCATAGACCCCATGTTCAAAATACCCAATGTAACAAAAGAAATTAATATGTTTACAGCGTGGCAAAAAAATGGATGTGGTCTCTATAGTAAATTTCAACATTAATGACAGCTGTAGGGGAAGTAAAAAAAATTTTAATAACTCACGTTTATATCGAATACAGCTAATACCTAAGTTGGCTGTGGCTCAGAGGCAGAGTGGGTCGTACTCTTATCGGAAGGTCAGTGGTTCGATCCCTAGGTGTAAGCCCACAGACTGTCTAAAAAGATGGAAGACATGACAGCTCCCCAAAACTGAGGGCAAAAACATCTTGATCACTCCCGGGTGGCTGGCTGCAGTATTGGTCATAAACCCCGCCTCAAACTAAAAACTTAAAGTACAAGTCAAATAAATTTTTCCCAAAAATGGTTCTTGTCATTTTAGTTCAGCATTTGGTTGTATTAAAAAACCTTCTATAGAGTTGGATATTCAGTTTTTGCAGTTAGTGAAATAAATAGTCTTAAGCCTGTCGAAAATTAGTAGCATTATCATAGCTAACCGTGCACTGTGCTAACCAAGCTAGCAAGTGTCTTTCTTTCATTCTAAAATTCCAAGATGGCGACACCCAAAATGCAAAACTGGAAGCTTCAAAACAGTAAACAGTAACATAACTATGATATATGTAGTTTAAAATGGCTATGAAAATTAAGATGACTAACAAGCCAACCTAGAATAACAGTATACTTAAATGTCAGAATAAAATATTTTCTATTTTTGCCACATAAAAATGAATTTTCATTATCCATGGATTTAGAAATAAGACAAAAATAGCTCAAATCTAGACAAATGAAACCAAAACAATCTAGAAGCATAAGGTTTAAGTGAATAATGTATCTGTTTGTCTTGCAATTTGTGCTAACAGACCCCTAAACTTCACTACTACTGTTCTTGTTGCCCCAGAGCAGCTCTGCAAAATGTCCATCCTGCCTGATACTCACAGGCATTGCAGGAGGAAATCCAGGCTGTGCGGGGAATCCAGGCTGGGCTGGAAATCCAGGCTGAGGTGGAAATCCAGGCTGTGACGGAAACCCTGCAAAAGCAGGAAAGCCAGCCTGGGAGGGGTAGGCATGTGAAGGAAATGCAGGGTGAGCAGGAAATGCCGGCTGTCCAAGAAAGTGAAGACAAAACAAAAACAGTTTAATCTACTTTATCCTTATGTTATACTGTTCACATGTTGATTTATTTATTAAGTTTGGGGTTATTTGTAATGAGAGCATTGATGTCAAGTACAAAACACAATGGATATCATACATAATTCTGGTAGCATACTCACCATAGAGTTCTGGAAGGCAATAGAGGAAATTTCTACTTTCCCGCCTATTGAGATGGTGTCCACCTGGTGAAAGGGGATACGGTGTCTGTACTCCATGAAGTGGTTACCATTGACGTTCAGCTGGAGAGAGAAAATATATAGTTTTATTTTTTATTTGTGTCTAATTTTGTGTCTAACGGAAAAATATTTCTGCATGAGCATATTTTTTTATCTGCCTATTTAAAAAAAGAAATCTAAAACAGAATATTAAATGTGTGTTGAAAATATATTTATGTACTTTTTAAATAATTTTTTAAAGACACAGTATTTGTTGGTGTAGTGAAATAAAATCTTCCTGAATTTAATTTCTATCTTAATTTCTTCTGTGTAAATCTGCCAGAATATTAGCTGTCATTAGTTTTGTTCCTACAGACCTGGTAGGAGTCCCTCGAGACTGTGATGTAGAGGCTGAAGGGCGAGCCAGCAGGGAATGGCGAGTTGTGCTTCCTCTCTTCAGTGCCCCAGCTACTGTGCTGAAAGGTGTTGGTAACCACATAACCAGGGCGGCTGTCATAGCGTGGGTTGATGTGGAGAGCGATGTCCGCATTGGTCCTGGAACCACACTGCAAATTCACATGGAACCTGGAAATAAACACAAATCATTTGATGGTGTACAAGAAACTGTCTTCGTCCTACTTTTTATGAAAGGAATTGTGTATAAAAGCCCAAAATATGGCTTTTTGCTGCGAGTTACAAAATAATGAATCGACCCAAACAATCTTAAGGTACCCTAAAAAGATCTGACCACTGATGTCACTATGGAGCAATGTTTTGATGCATCCCTGTAATTTTGTTTATTATGGTCTATATAATGAAAGCATGTATGTTGGTTGTTCATTTGCAACTAAAGACCATATGATACTGTCAAAACTTCCAGAACAAGTGAGTAGATGACTTTAGATTGACTTGTCAGCAGAGTTGCAAATGTTTCGGGGGGAAGCAAATTTATTCAACATGTATAACGTGTTTTAAGGACACACACAACGGGCCTCATACAACAACATTCTCTACAATTTATCTTATATCTTTTCTTTAATTAAAAAATATAAGAGAAGTCAACTCCAGATGCACCAAACATTCTTAACCACCAAATTATAAGGGCAACTTTTGTGCCATGTGCAACGACTCCATGACACCAAAAAAGGCTGTAAGAAGAACTTTTGCAGTAGTGAAACTGATTTCTGTTAAATAAACTTAAACAAAATAAATTTCAGGAAGATGCATTTAAATATTAACAGAAAAGTACACATGCAAAAGATTTAAATAAAATTTACTAAAAAACTCATTAAATATTCAAAAGAAAAAGCAGCATTGCCTTTTACATACAGTATGAATGAGATCTGGAACCATGAAATGTTTTTGGGGGTTTTTTTGCATGAAAAATGACTAACACAGAAGAAATTGTTGCGAACTAATTTTCTAATAAATAGGGATGCATGAAAATTAGCAGCCCGATAATGGGACTTATGATGTCATACCGATAATTCCAATAATACAATATTTGGCCAATAAATAGAAACGATAATAATAAGCATAAATTACTTTGAATTCGCCCCTGTCAGTACCCTATCCGTTCCCCACTTGCACAAGCAGTCCGCCATCTTGGACAGCTCCAGCTTCACTTTGACAAACAGGTGTTTTATCATGTTTAATACCCTGCCAGATCCGATGTACACATGCGTAGTCAAACTAACTACTTCTGCAGAGATAGACTAAGACCTATGGACATCAGACCCCTGGCTTGTTCAAACATTGTACTATTCTTTTGTGTATTTTGCATGAATATTATTGTTACACCTCTTTGGTGTAAATAAAGTTTTAAGAAAAAAAGGGAACTTGTCAGTTGCGGAGTCACAGAGACAGAGGAAGAAGACTGAAATGTAGACTATGTTCTATTTATGTGTTTATAAATATAGTCCAGTTTATAACTGATTTAAAGTTATTTCAGTTGTTTCAAATACATAATAAAGAGTAAGCTACCTGTCTAATACAGGCAATTCATTTTGTTCTCTAAAATGTCTAAATTGAGTAAAAAATAATCCAAATTAGCCCAACAGTTAGAATATGCAGAGTTCTGGTTTAAACCATACATTTTGAAAATATCAGAAATTGATTCAGTATCCTCAATAACCTCCAAAAGCACCCAGAAAATGCCAAATTGGCCAAGCAGTTGCTGCTGTACTGTCAATATATAAAATAAATATAATATCAATAAGTTATTAATTGTATATATCATTATAATCAATTCTTATTATCAAATAATTGCTGTGAAACTCCTCATTTGCAAACATCTTTTTAATCACAAGTTGTTTTCATTGATCAATAATCAGTTATATTCTATGCACATTTTGCTTTTCATACTCTTCATTTTTTCCTGAGACAAGCTCTCTTAGTATGGACACCGTTTTTCAAGCATAATTGCTCTCCCCATAAATATTCACGGTTTGGAGGCACGGATCAGGTACTGATGCACCTGTTTGTCAAAGTGAGGCTGCCATAGGGAGCTTTCCAAGATGGTGGACTGCTTGCGCATGCGGGGAACAGATCGAGCAGGGGGAACGGATCGCATAGTGACGGCCCGTTTGCCATGGTTTCACTCCACCAGTACTACACACACTGCATTATGCTGCATGTGACATCAAACTTCTGCACCTGTCAGATCAGTCCAAAACATGTCATCACAGTCAGCAGCAGGGTTTCCCCCATTGTTTCTTTTTCTTTCTTTTTTTTTTTTAACTCTTTCCCCGCCATTGATGAGATTTTCCGTCGACCTGTGTTTTCACTGTAGTGTAGGGGACACTGTTACGGATGTTATGCTATCAAACAACATTTCCACGTCCAAAAAACAAACGAACAAGACGTTCTGAGGTCCCAGGGTGATGGGAGGAGACGACTACTAACGTGCAAACTTTATTGCTATTTAGCGGCTTTTCGGACTCTCCCAGCAGCATTGTTTTTTAAAAAAATTAGAAACATTTAGCGACTTATTTAGATCAACAGGGAACAAGGATGAAATATACTGTCATTTATTACCATGCTCACTGCTCACAGTAACCGCTGTAACACCACAGTAACACCGCTGTTAGTGGGCGTCAGGCCAGTGTCTCCCCCCTCCCTCCTACTGCTCCGTGTGTGTGTTATGGTGATATGACGAGAGGACACACTGCTTGCGGTGTGAATTCAGGTGTAGTGTGTTTCCAGCTCAGTTATGTTTACAGAATAAACTGATATCTGATGTTTGATTCCTTCCAACAACAAGCAGAAGAACATGCAAATATGCAGAGATCACAACAAAGGAGTTAGGCCTACTTAAAGACTGTTTTGTAGCTGTGGTGCTTCCTGACATTTTGGGGAATGTTCCACTCTATAGTTCTACTATAACTCAAACAGAATATTATTTTTGGCATTATTTTTGTTCAATTGAGGTTGACATAAGAAAATAAGAGGGAGAAAAACAACAACAAAAAATATAGAAATGAAGTTGATTTTGCTCTTGAAAATGACTTTCCTTTACAAAAATGCGATTTTCCCATCTTTCTGTCTAAAATGTTGTTTTTATTCTGAAAATGCACTAATTAAATTCATCTGTATTCACTACATCTCAGCCTTTCATACCCTCAGGTAATGAAAAACAAACAAAAGGAAATTATCGGTTCTTATCGGCCATGAGAATCTGTAAATTATCGGTTTATCTGTATTGGTCGAAATAATCATTACTGTGCATAATAAATCAACCAACTGTTATATATATATTTTATTTGTGTGCAAAAATCTTAATTTGTAAAGTAGTTATCTAATAAAAGTAGTGGCGTAAAAAAGTACATTATTTATCTCTGAAGTGTAGTGGGGTAGAAGTGAAAAGTGGTACGAGACAAAGATAATCAAGTAACCTCAGATTTGTACTTAAGCACAGTACTTGAGCAAATGCACTTGATTACAGTTCAGCTCTGGACTGCAGAGGGATGATCAGTAAATGAAATTACAGTAATTGGGATCAACAGACTGAGTATAGCAGAATCCATTTACCCCTGAAATTTAATAATCGAGTCATTCTAATTCATCTAAAACATTATTTAAATTTGATTATATAAATTAATTAAAATTAGTGCATTTTGAAAATGTTTTTCTCTTATCTTGATACAAGTACTCTGGACCACTCATAAAATGTTCTCTACCTAGGAGAAAAGTAAAAATAAGAAAACATTGGTTAATCCCAAAAATCAATGGTTACTAACAAAATAAGAACAAATCCTGGATACGATATATAGTTTCTTGCATGAGGCCCAATGTGTTTTTATGAGAACCAATAAATGTTAGCCACCTATAACATAGTTTACAAGAAAACTTAGGATTCTGTAAATGTGTAATAAACTTACATTCATTACAAAACCACAATGAAATTAAAATTACTACCAAAGGACTTTATTTTGTAAAAAAAAAAAAAAAAAGGTCTCAACTGAAAATGAATGGAATTCATTGTGCACAATGTGTCTTAATATTAAATAAACACCTAAACAAGTCAGAATGAAATGAAATTATTAACAACATAAACATAAAGGCATGTATTTTACCCACTGTGAGACCAGAGACACACAACCCCTACCTGAAAGGGAACTACGTCCATTTTTTAAATTTCATATATGTTATTCCTATGGTCTAAGACTAAAAAAATCAACAAACTCTCTCACAAATCCAAAAACTAGAGTGCTAAAACTCTAATTTATGATGTCATTGGGTACAAAGACAGGAGCTGCTTCATAGACAGTGAACTGATAAGGATGTTATAAATCAGGCCGAATCAGTTGGCGGACTACAGGCCAAATCCAGCCCAGAAACCCGTTCTGAGTAGCCCAGCATACATATATCTGATATACCACTATGATAAAATACATAAACTACAGTGATAGAGAGACATCCATTTCTCCTCAGTTGCTTTTCCTGAGGTTTCTACCAATGGATACTTGATTTTAACCCTTTGAAACCTGGGGCAATGTTACTTTTCATGTGCTGCTTTCTAATGCCTTTCACAAGTATTTAACCCTTTGAACCCTGAGCAAATTGATGCAATTTCTTGAGAAATAGGCTACAACGGACTTGCCAATAAATGTTTAACAAATTGCAAGACATTAGCAGATTTAAAAAATCCAAGGAGAAAAAGAAAAATTATATATAGGAAAAGCTATATTCATAGTTATCACAATTACATATTACAACTTATGTTACAAAATTATTAGAATTTTTAAAGGACTTTTCCCAGGTAATTTCCTTGGTTTTTTTTTAAAATTTGTTTTGTTTTGTTTTCTTTTAACTATTTTTTTAAACTAATCTGTAAACTTGGCATTTTCTGTAAACTAATAAGTTTTCTTGTACTTTTGATTGTTTCTTGCTCATTTTGGGGTCATTTCTTCTTAAGCTGCTCATTGCCTTCTTCCCATGTTTTTGAAAGAAATCAAGCTAATTTGCACAGGTTTTAAAGGGTTGAGGGGTGTAAGAAATCTTTAAAAAATATACAGTACAGCTGTATCAGAAATATTTCTCTTAATAATTATTTTTCTGGCAGATAAATGAGTGGGTTTTTTGTTTGTTTTTCTTATTTTTTTTTTAGGAAATGTTACATTTTGTAGGTGACTGCCACCAAACATTAGGACTAAGAACAGAGAGATGAAATGATGGAGAGCAGTCTGACCTGTCTGCTCCAGGCAGGACTCGACCACTAACGCTGATGGACTTCCCCTCCTGCAGGCCGCCATGGATGGATCCAGTGAAGGGGATTCTCTACAAACAGCATGTCATAACAGATTAATAGCTGATTTTCATTCTAACCAATAATATACGTAAATATATTTTAATATAATAACTGATATTTATATATTAACTGATAAAATACTTAAATATTTATACTAACTGATAATAAATGGATAGTGTGGGGCGCCCTGGGCTCTAAAGGCAATGTCCTCGCCACAGCGGGGTTGCTTCTTAGCCCTTTGCTGCATGTCATCCTCTCTCCCTCTCCCTCTCTCTCTCTCTCTCTCTCTCTCTCTCTCTCGCTCTCGCTCTCTCAGGGGGGGATTAGAGATTGTTTTGGTGCATTAATCAAAGTTGTAGTATTAAAAATGACTATTTAAAATAATATAGCCTAAAATATAGCAAGACATAAAATATGTAATATTAATATTTCATAAAAAAGAGGGGGAGTGTGGGAAATAGAGCATAGATAAATAGGCTACAAGATAAAAAATAATCTGAAGTAGAATCATGAGTGCTTCAAGTAAAAATGAGCGCTGAAGTCTTTAAAACACACTTGGGGTTGTGAGAAAATCCTAAGTATCAAACCATTAAAAACTAAGGTTTTAGGTCTGGTTTAGATAAGGGGAAACACATATCAACGGGGAAACGATCTTCAACACGACTTCTCTCGAACACTACACTGAAAACAAAATGTTAATCTGTGTGAAAGCTGCTGCATGTTTCCTCCTCTCAGGTGTCTGTCAGTGCCACAGACAGAATCAGGAAGCAGCAGAAGACTGTCTTGTAAAATAACGGCCCGCACACTGCTCCTCAGTATTACGGAATGATTATTAAAAGGTAAACAAGTGAACAAGTGAAGGACGTACTATTAACACGAATTAGTACTATTATTCATATACCTAAAATCCAATCAAACAGCAGCTCCCGGTGATGCGTAAAAGTTCGCGCGGCTCCTCTAAGTCCTGTGAGTAGGCTAACGGACCTGAAATAACACCGTAAAGGACGAGCAGCCCTCATACCAACCATCATAACTATTCCCAGGAAAACAATGACAAGGAAAGACTTACTGGGTTATAAAAAGGTGACTGCTGATTAAGAGCCATTGTCCGTGACAGAATAACGCAGGTTTGCGGAGCTGCAGGGAGCGCGTTTAAGACTCTGATGCAAAATGGGAGACTTTCACAAGGTTTTACTCCACACTTAGGTTTCGATTTCCCTGCAGTAGGCGGCGTTAAAATAACCACAGTCCTGTCGAGAAGCCCCTGGGTACATAGTCCTATCAGTACACTTTATTACACAAGAGAAACGATACTGACTGTTCTGCATTATTAGCGTCAAACACTACAACGATCTTTTTTAATTAGTCTTATGTTGCTAAATAATGTTAATTATAGGAGGAGGAATGTGGTTTCGTTTCTTGACTCATTATAATTTGACAGAAACAACTGCTGCGTTAATGTGTCCTGTGGCCCAAATATGAACAAGAAAGTAGTTTTGTTTTGTTTGGTTTTTTTTTAAAAAAAAAAAGTAGAAAAAAAGTAGAATGAAAATAACAATAGGAAAAAATACAAAAAAGTATAATAATGATAATAAAAACAAGGAAGTGTTAAGAATTTAGTTGAACATGTGAAATTTAATCTATAAATCAATAGGCTATGAAATGCTTTCAAAATATATGCAATATAAGCTGTAAGCTTTGACTGAGGATAAAACATATTTTGTACTGTTTGAAACAAGCAATCAATTAATTGAATGTTCATTTTACCAATTAATCGATTAAGGAAAGTGCTTATTTTTTGCAAGCCTAATATGTATAAATTTTTGTCACATAACATAATCTAATATATCTAATAATATATTTATTATTATAAGTATTTTTCTTTTTTCTTTTTTTTTGCCCTTTCCCCTGTCCCCCTTTTTAAAAACTAATTTTCCAGTCATTTTCTTTTACTAATTTTTCATAATTTGTGGGACATTTCTTGCTAAGTTGCCATCTTCCCCCACTTTTTTATTTTTATTATTGAGAAATCAAACTAATGTGCTCAGGTTTCAAAGGGTTAAAGTAAGTGAGTGTAATCAGGAGTTGAACAGTACTGATAATATTAAAAGGAAAATAACCCTATGCAGAAAATCCTTTAAAAAAAGAGCAAACAAACAAATACAACAGCCCCAAAACTCAATTTAAAAAAAAAAAAAATAGAAAATGGCTTAAATGTTTATGAAAAATAGTGGCTCGTTAATTTTCTGTCAGTCAGCCAATTGATGATTTGACTAATCATGGCAGCTGGACTATAAACTTCTGGGTCAACTAATTTATATGTAAACATCACATTTTACAAATCTTAATTGGTAAAGTAATGATAGTAATTTAAGTTATTGGAGAAATGAAGTGAAGTAAAAAGGTTAATATTTCTGTAGTAGTAAATGTAGTGAAGTAGGAGTATAATGTGGCATGAAAAGAGTAGACTTAAGTAAAGTACAAGTACCTCAATTTCATACTTAAGTGCAAATAAATGTAGTACTACATTCCACCACTGTCCACAAATTCATCATTCCAGATGCATTCCACCTGTGAACCGAGACAGAAGCTTTACAGAACCATACTCATGTTTTTGCATGTCTGTACTGTTTAACTCAACCCAGACTGTACTGGAGGATCCTTTACACCAGTTTAAGTTGCCAATGTGCATTTATATTCCTTACTATATTTAAAGTTTTATTTAACCCTTTGGAATCTGGATTGACACCACTTTTCTTGTGTTGCATTGCACTTGGTAGAAAAATGAAAAAGAAAAGAAAGGTACTGAAAATTGTAGAAAAATTAGAAGATTTAGAAAAACATTTTTTTTTGAAAGGCTAGGAAAAAATTCCAAAGAACCATATTTACAGTTACCATAATTTAAAAATCTAGGATATAGGACCTAATTTTAAGTAATTTAGGTAATTTCCTTTTTGTTTGTTTGGGGTTTTTTGGTTATCTGTTTTGGTCGCCCCCTAATTTTTTAAGTTTTTATTTTATTTATTTTTTTAAATTGCTTCTAATTGCTTGTTGCCCTCTCCTCATCTTTTTGAAACAATTCAAGCCAATTTGCCCAGGTTTCAAGGGTTAAAGGTACATGGAATGCGAAATCATACATTTGTAACTGCTGCTATGCTGCTTTTCCCTTTCATTGTATCATCTTTATTCTCTATGCAAGCAAGCTTTTATAGACAGAAAGATGTCCAAATGTGGCTTTTCCTGGGTTAGTCTGATTAGCTTATGTAACAGTTATTACAGGCAAGACCTGTCCATTGGGCATGCCATAAATATCAAGGAAGTTATGTTTAGTGATAAGGAAAACAAAAGTTTGTAAGCAGCACAAATCGAGCCATAAAAAACAGACTGAGCTGGTAAATTACAGTGCAGGATATGGTTCAGTATGGGGTGTAACCAAAAAACCTTGGAGACCTAAGAAAATTGGCTTCTTCTTTTTTTTTTTAAACATGGTAAGAAGGCAATAAGCAACGTAAGAAATAGCCCAAAAATTTGAAAAAAAAAAGATTAACCTACAAGAAAATTACCTGAAAGTTAGCACACACAGAAAAAATCCGCAAAGTTAAAAACAAAAACAAAATTGAATTACCTGGAAAAAAGGTGCTTGAAAAGTTACAATAATCATGTTGATAATTGGGATTATGCTTAATTATAATTCATTTATGATTCTGATCATTACAACTATAGTTTTCTGGACATTTTCCCCTATGCTTGAAAAAAAATTCTAAATTGACTAATGTCCTTTAATTGCAGGACATTTCTTGGCAAGTTGTTTATTGCCTTTTATTCCCTTTTTTCCAAAAGAATTCAAACCAAAATTTCTTAGTGCTAAAAGGTTTAAATGTCTGTGAAAGGAGTCTGAACATAACATAAGTTAAGAGATGTTGCTCCAGGTTTCAAAGTGGAGCTAAGCTAATGGAGCTAAGCAGCAAACCTTTCTACTTTAGTGAAGCATTTTGGGTGGATGTGTCATTATATGACCTTGTCTCTTTTCTGATGGACAGATTGTTAGGGTGTGCTACCAGCAGGTTCACACTTCATCGTTCTGAAAACAAATACAGTATTCAGTCAATTGTCATTGCGGTCTTCTGCAGCATAGACTGGAACATTCTGCAAAAAAAAACACCAAAACCAATCCATTTAATCTCCAATTCAGCTTTCAAAAACTCTACATGCATGTTTCCTGACCCACTGAAATACTCCCTAACCCTTATCTGTCTGCTGCAGATTCTTGTCCCGTGTTTACTCTTGTTGCTGCTATTTGTTTGTTTGTCTTTTTGTCCTTTTGCTACCTTTGTCCTGATTTCATAAACATAAATGAAAATCAGTGAATCCATGAAAGCTCACTGCAGGCTACACACTGCTGGCCCAAAGCCCTGCAACATCCTGCCTGTTTCCACTGGAATCCTGGAATGACTCATCCTGGAGACATTTTCATGACTGGCTGTAAAACAAAGGAAAAAAAAATGTCGGGGCTTGTCAAGAAACACACAAGAAGAAAAAGTAAAACAGACAGAAGTGCATGACTTCAGGCATGACAGTGGCTGATCATATGTGAGTCTAAAGTTAGTTTGAATAGATGTTTCTGGTCAGGAGACCACATGACTTCAGGAAAGGAAGTGAATGATCTGAGCTGAGCATGGTTGGCTGTGAGAGATTATCTACTTCAGTATGAACTTTGGAAACAAACAAAACCACATTTATCGAAAACACTGCAGCCAGTGTCTGACAAAGGATACTATGTATTCAAATTTTTTGGGTGATAACAGAAAACAGCTACTTCAGATTATGTTTAAATAGGTAACCAAGTTTAACCCTTTGAAACCTGAGCAATATGGCTTGTTTTTTTTTTAATTGTGGGGAAAAGGCAATGATCAACTTAACAAAAAGGATTTTAAGTGTGAGAAAATTATCTGAAAATAAACAATAGAAAGGCAAAGTTAAGGGAAAATGCTAAAAAAAAAAAAAAAAAAAAAATTAAATGTGTGTGTGTGTGTGTGTGTGTGTGAATATATAAACATAATTGTAACATAGTTTTAAATTATATAATTATAATAATAAAAAAAAACAAAAAACAAGGGTTTACTTGACATACTGTAAGGTTAGTGACCAGTAATAGTCCTCCTCTGTCCCTCAGCAAATGAGTTACAGTGGTTTTATTGGGGAAGTTGATGAATGACCATACACATGCCTCACAGAAGCTGAGTGGTTTTACTGAAGAGAATGGTAACATGACTGCAGATAAGATACGATACAGCCATATGTATGTCATGTAGCCTCTGTCTGTGTGTGTGTGTGTGTGTGTGTGTGTGTGTGTGTGTGTGTGTCATCCATTCACCAGGTCAATGACTGTCAAAAGTCAAGACAAGGAGTTTAGAGTTTGTAAGACTTGTCTTTTCTGCAGCAGTTCTCATGTGTCCTGAATGAAAAAGGCAAAGTGTTAACAGAGAGTACACACAGCAGACCTTATCTCTGTTTTAAATACTTCTGCTAAATGAACACAGCCCTCCTCACACCTTTCTGTTCCTCTTAAGTTACTGAAGTTCCTCTTCTCTTCTCATTTGTTTCACAACATCATGTGACACACTGTATGTTTTGTATTAGGGGCTGACCAATATGGTTTCTTCAGGATAACCTATATTTGGTACTATTATAAGAATCATTTGCAGTAAAAATGAAAATCTTCCCTGGTTTATCTTCGACATGTATGACCCTGGTGAGAGCTCCAGTCACATGACTTGTACTTGAGTCAGTCTCAAGTTAAAAATTTGCTGACTTGAGGCCCCTTTAGACAAGAATGGCCCTAAAACCAGAAAAGTGCAGTGAGTATAAACAAACAAGAAGATAGTGGCTGATGCTGGAGAAGCATTAATAAACTCAGTCAGCGGCACAAACACAGCTTGGTACTCTGCCATTGCTGTTATTGTTGTCCTCCTACTCACGCATGGCTATTTGTCTTAAAGGTAGTGCGCATGTGCAAAGCGCAGCAGTGACTTCACCGTTCTCACAGGATCCACGCATTGCCAGTTTACACGGCAACAGAAGGCGGTGGCATTTTCGAAAGAATACACTCTGGAACTTGTTTTCAAAACGTTGTATTTTCTGGCCCCAAAATGCTGTTGTCATGTAAATCAAAGGCCAAACAGCAACAAAAGTTTAACGTTTCATGCAAGAACCTTTGCCGTGCAAATGACCCTTTAGACTTGACTTGACAAAAATCAAAAAAAGACTTGTTCGACTTGGACTTTAACACCACTGACTTCTGGCTTCACTTGAGCTTTTTTAATTTGAAAATACTTAAAACCTCTTTTAGGCCAACAGCGTAAAAAGTATGCTATTTAATATATATCAAGGAAGTTATGTTTAGTGATGAGGAAAACAAAAGTTTGTAAGCAGCACGAATTGAGCCTTACATGCGACTAGACACTGGACTTGTTCATTTTGACATGGGACTTGACTCAGACTTTCCTGTCTTGTCTTGGGACTTGACTTGGGACTTAAGTAAAAAAAAAATTGAGACTTAGGGGTTTTTACATGGCAACGGTTCTTGCATGAAACATTAAACTTTTGTTGCAGTTTGGCCTTTCGTTCACACGACAACTGTGTTTTGGGGGCCTGAAAACGCAAACTTCTGAAACTGGATTCCAGAGTGTAATTTTTTTTTAAAACGCCACCCTGTCTGTCACCATGTAAACTGAAAATGCACGCATCCTGTGAGAATGGTGACGTCATGGCTGCACTTTGTGCATTGTGTTTCAGACAAATAGCCATGTGCGAGTAGGAGGACAACAATAACAATGTTGGACTATCGAGCTGTATTTGTGTTGCTGACTCCACTGAGTTTATTAACACTGTCGGTTATCATGTGTGTGTTTATCATCGTATTCTTTTCACCGCTCTGTAGAAGAAAGCCTTTATGTGCAGGCAGGTTGTGTTATTCTATGGTGCGTAATTACGAAATGACAACGCCAACTACTGGCCTGGCATTCACACTATAGTGTTATCTGCTGTTTTTTCAGATCAGTGTACACAAGGATCGTTTTTACCATGTTTATATGAATAAACATTTTTTTAAAACGCAAATGAAAGACTTTTCTGTTTTTAGTGGGACTGTTATCATCTAAATGTGGCCTTACTTGTGACTTGCAAAACAATGACTTGGTCCCACCTCTGTATGAACTACAACACAGCCTGAAGTCTCTTACAAACAGTATTAGGGGATGGCTGTCTCACACACAGGGTTAAATGTGCACTGGCTCGTCATTGTTATACACGTCCAGTGTACAAAACATCTGTCATCACTGCGATGCATTTTTACAAACTATGATCATCTGGTCACATCCCTTGCTCGCGTCTGATACTGTCTCATGCCCTCTTCTTCTGTTTGCAGTTCTCATTTTCATCCATCTGAAGTTACACTCAGTAACTAGTAATGGTAGAATGTTACCCGTGAACACACTGGGAGGAGAATTTAGGTGTTTTCGTATCAATCTGTTATGGACTGGCTAAAGTTGAAACTGACAACCACTCTTGCATTATACAATTATACATTTGAGCCAATGTGTCAGATGAAGAGTTCATTCTGTTGGCTGTGTGAGGCTGTACTAAGGATCATTAGCTGCTAAACATGAACATGTTAACACTGAGTGGGTGTGTGGGCCAATCGTGTTATTCCTGATGTTGAAAGTCTATAAAATTTGTTGTCAGCTCTATACACGAATCCGGGAAAGTACCGGAAGTAAACAAGTCGCCATTACAGCTGTGGCATCGCCCTCCTGCATGTGTTTAAATGCAAGCTGTACTGACAAGTCTACAATTTTTTACTTTTATCTTTACTTTCTATGTAAAAAATACTTTGGAGTTTGGAAAAAAAAACCTTTGCAGTTATCAGCTGCTCCAACAGCAGTGGCAAACTTCAACTTTGAAAAAAATCTAATTGCAAAATACACACACCTTTACTTGATGAAGAGTGCTCCTGTCAGAGACATAGAGTTTGCACAGATTTCCGAGATGAGGAGAAGACCAAGATGTTCACCACAAGTGGATCAAGAGTATTAACAGAAAGGACTTACCTATAAAACCTGAATTCTGTGGTGGTTTGGATTTTGTCTGTATTTTTGTATTTTTTTCTGGATTTTTTGGGCTGTGTTTTCTGCTGTGTGTGTGCTTTCAGAGGTAGTGGGCATGGCTTCCTGGTGCTGGAGCTCTGCATGCACTCCTGCTGCTCATTCTATTAATCAACTGCAGCACAAAAACCCTGGACAGACACTTCCATGCTGCCAGATTGTTTCTGCATCTCACAATGGGACTATCAGCTCCTCTCCAGTGAAGTTTTCTGTGAACAAACTGCCATAATCATTCCTCTGTGTTGTTTGGGTTCATGAAAATTTGTTTTTTTTTGCCTTTATTTCCAGTGCCTCATTCCTCCGAGTTCCAGCGCCTCAGCCACAAGCCACCCAGCCTCTCACCACCTGTGCCTTTACTCCAGCCTCCCACCACCTCAGACTCACTGCAATTTACCTGCTTCATCACCTGCAAACTCTACAATAAATTCATTTTTACCCCTTTTATCCCATTGTCTGCTGGTCTTGCTCTTGGGTCCATTTTAAAACCACAGTTAATCATTATTGAATTCGTATTTTTAAATTTATACTAATGTAACTGGTCTGTAATGATTAAATGCAACTCCTTAGCTAACGTTAGCAAACACAGTTACTATAATAAAGTTAAATTATAGCACTTCATCACTTGATTATATGTAATATGTAAACTTGAATAACCTTAAGATCGCCATCCATATAAAGTACCGTCATCAGTAACTGGGGGCCACTGCCTAACATCATCAATCCAAGAAGGAAGCAGTCCAATGCCACCAAAGTAATGGTGGTAACACTAATTGTTTGCTGGGTTCATCTATATTTTAAAAAACTTTTTTTAAATTGCTAGTCTTCTCTTGCAAATTAGTGAACCAATCAGATTTTAGCTTTCACGTCATTGACAATACCAAACAACCGCATAGAGCTTAAATTGGACCACAAAATGTTAACATGCCTGTTCCCAGGCAAGACGAGATATATAATCCCTCCTGTGTGTGGGCTACTGGACTGACACAGTGATGAAAATCACGTATGATCAATTCAGTTTTGTTCAGAATCTTGAAATAATTGTATTGTTGTAGTTGTTGGTATGAACGAACAAATGTCCATCAGTCGGTCATCCTCAGATGAGCCCTCCATTAGTGTCTCCAGTCATCTGGATCCCCCATACATCTGGCTAAGCTCATCAATGCTTTCTGCTTCTGCATCTGTCTGTAGGACATCCTCATATGTTGATGTGGGATGTCCTTGTGAACTATGTCCATGTGTTGGCTCCCACAGCACCAGTTTGCTGGCTTGGAGCTTCCGCCAGGACCATTCTTCTCGCTCAACCTTGGCAGATCTCCATAGAGAGTCTTGATGGGGATGTGCACGCCCTGGTTGATGTTCAGCATGGCACGTAGCATTCTGACTCTGAAGCCCACCCTGCAGAAGTCCCTGGATGGATGTCAGAATGCTAAGTGCCATGCTAAACATCCATCCAGAGACTTCTGCAGGGTGGGCTTCAGAGTCAAGCATTCACAACTGTAAAGGAGAACAGACTCTATGGTCACAGAGAAGAAGTTTCATATATTAGGACATGTTGGACTTTCACACACTGGCAATGCTGTTCATAGCCTTCAGTGCTAGAGTCTTCCACTCCTTAATGTGATGCTCAGTTGAGTTGATCCAGGAGCCAAGGTATTGAAATCATTGACTTCTTTCAGAGCAGTACCTCCTGATGTCCTCAGAGGTGGATGGTCCAGGAGGATGTTGCAGGTAATGACCTTGGTTTTCTTGGCATTTAGCTTGAGACCAACCTTGGCACATTCTGTCTCCACTCGAGCCAAAAGCTCCTGTGCTTGCTTCAGTCAGATAGCAGGCTGATATCATCTGCATAGTACAGGTCTGTTAGGACTACTGCAGGAAGTTGTGTGGACCTCCTTGGTGTTAAAGCGAGGCCAAGTTCCTGCTCTCGTCCACTGCTGGCCTGCCTGAGTGCATGGTCCAGGACTATAATGAAGGATAGGTATGAGAAAGTTGGTTTGTCTTCTCTGTCCAACTGAAGACTGGAACACTGGTATGTTTTCCTTTATAAGGCCATTTTACAGGAACTGCCCTCGAACTGACTAATAAGGCTGTCAGTAGTCGCAGCCTTCAGTCACATGGACAACTTTTGTACGTCGTTCCTTGAGCCCGCACCATCTTTGGGGAAAGTGCTTTTAGTGTTTTTGCTCCGTCATCTTGGTGTCAGCTGCAGAGCAACCTTAAAGTGGGCTCAAGCCGATGATGTCCTTCTATAGTGTGTCAATACAAAGTTACACTGTCAACTACTAGCCTTGCATGCATGTAAAGTTTTTTTTACGGTTGTTTTTGTGGATCTGTGTACAAGACGATTGTTTTCACAGCGTTATCATATGAACGCACATTTTTTTTTTAAAGACGCAACGGGCAAAAAGTTTTTAGTGGGGCCGTTCTCATCTAAGCATGGCCTAAGATGTTTTGTCATTATGCACATATTAGCATGCTAAGGTTAGCATTTAGCTCAAAATACCACTATGTTAACATGTAGCATCACAGAGCTCTTAGTATGTAGATTTATTCTTTTATGAATAAAAAAACTCAACAGCTCCTGTACATCTTGAACAGAATTGTTGTCTTTTTTGTTTTGCTTTTATATGTAGACCGTGCATCAAGTAAACATTAATTTTAATAACAAAAAGGAGCACAGCGAGTCACTGGAGATCAGCTTTAATATCTTCAGTTTGTCAGACCAGAAGCTCACAAAGCTCACAACACATCCTGTACAAAAGTACTCTACAGATTAAACCTCAACTCTCAAAACAAGACAGAAAAGAAACAAAACACCAGTCCACCAACAACAGTTTACAGTGTCTATCTATACAAACGTGACTGAAGTACCAATTCAAATACTCTAAAACTGAAACCCTTGTACAAACACAGTATATTTAATAAATCCTCCAGCACTGTATATACATACACTATGTGTAAGATCACTGATTGTCCAGGATCATGCTGGTGAAGCCCATTACATTCACTGAGCGTACACTGTAGTCCTGCCCGAGGAAACAACACACACACACGGGCACACACACATGCGTGCGTGCCTACACACACACACACACACACACACACACAGTTCATTAACATGATGTGATGCAAGAATACAGACAGGACAGACACACACTTGTGACAATATCACAAGTGTCTTTCTACTGTACCACTATTTCCAGTATTGTCCTCAGCTCTCTGTTCTCCTGCCAGGAATCAGAGTTAGACTGAACATGAGATCTTTCACTCAGTGGTTTGCTATTTGATCTATTATTGATGCATGTTTGATTGAAACAAGACGTCATGTGACAGGTTTATCTGTTTGTTACAACAACACAGAGCCAAAGCTCCCCTGCCATACAGTCATTTAGGAGCAACTTTTCATTAATTCCTGTATATACTAAGTGCTGTTCAATGCATCATGTCAAGTATTTTGCAGTACAGCATTGGGCAGTGTCTCACAAGGGGTCATTGTGTCTCATCTTGATTATATATCATCAAAGTACAGGAAATATTTTTTCTTATATTTTTTGGGAGTACAACTCTAAAAGGTTCAGTTCACCAAAATCCCAATAATACATATTTTCTTATTAGCTCTTGTAGGATCCCACCATGCAGATCACATGTTGGGCGCCCCCCAAGGGGTGATTGGAGAAAGCAGATTTTTGATTCGATAAAGGCAAATGAAAAGTCAACAGTCACCATTCATCATCTGGGGACTAGTTCATTAAGTGGGAGTGATCAGTGGATATAGGCTTCATGGAGATGGGTTAGAGGGGCATTGCCACATCTAGTATTAGGTTCAAAAGTCCATCATCAGGCCACAAAGTGGTCATTTACACTTACTGTTAGGCGGTGACCTCTCATGGCTATGATACTGGATCAAACAAACAGCACTTTCACCCAAGAGAGCAGAGTTTGTGTCCTATGTGAAACCCAAAGTCAACTTATTAAAAAAGAGATGGTGACGTACCATAAACCTGACCACGCAGTTTTTGTCTTAAACCTAACAAAAGTGAAAGTGAAAACTAATAAAACAGCAAACATTTCAGAGCATTCAATATATAGTCATTTAATGGGCTGATAACAGCCTTTGAAGCAACCAATAAGCCATATCTATGAAGCTAAAAACCAAAGATACTGGCTGATAACATCTAAAAGTTGTTGAGATATTAAGTGTTGGATTGACCGACTGCACAAAACATAAATTCCTGGAGGTACCTCACCAGGGTGACCGAAAATTAAACAGCAATTTAAATTTACATATGTGGATCATGAACAGACTTCTGCATCAACAGTTGTCATAGGAACTATTTAAAAAAAGTGTCCACAATGAGTGGAGGCAGAAATCTCAAGAGACCGATACAGTTTCTCAGAACCTTAAGTAATTAAATAAATCTGAATGGACAGATGACAGTAAAGCTGAATGAAAATATAATGCCTTTTGGGAATTCTGGTGAACCAACCTTTAAGGGGAAACCTTGTATTGGCAATCTTGGAAATTTGTAGGGCTGGACCCAAATTTTCAGCTATTCGAGTGTTTGTTAATTGGGTAGGTATTCAGATTTCAATTTAGGACATTAATTATCATTTTACCCAACGGTTATTATGAAGTTTATTGACTTTGTTGATACATTTCTGTGTCGGTGCCAGCAGCACCGGAACGCAAACATGTGAGCCACCCGCAGCCCAGCCTGATAGGAGCCCTTTCCTGCAGCACAGAGCAGGTGAATTTCAATATCTTTCATAATGAGGACATTTATCATTTCAGATGCACAATGAAATTTAACAGACTAATTTAGAACACTGGACACAGATTGTTGTAGGCTACGGATAATTGTCTGAGTTTTTTTTAACTTTATAAACTATAAAGTATCACCACCACTGACAAGCAGTCAGAGGCACACCAGGCATTCTCTCACCTAACACTAAAGCCCTGTAGTGCACAGTGTCTCTCTCTCACCCATCTCTCCCTCACCTCCCTCATCTATGAAGCCATGAAGCGCATGTTACCCCCCGCCAACCAAAAGCTCCGATGATTCGCTGTTGCTTAATGCAGAAACTCCGGAACCCAGAAAATGATTTTAGGGACAGCCCTAGAAATTGGTTATTTTATCTCTCTAATAATTAGGAGCTGTTGAAACTTAGTAATAGCTGAAACCAGCAGCCTTACAGTGATGAGCATGAATCCCTGTCTACTGACGTACAGATATAAAGATTTACATTTACAGAGAGCTTCAGCAGCTTGTGGTTAGGAAGTGAAAGGAACCAGCTGGCACCCAGGTTAACAACTGCTACAACACATGAAATGTAAAAATTGAGAATGGAGACAATGACAAAAGATATGTTGTTTCAGTAGCAGCTAATGTGACATTAACATCATTTTCATGATATGATCTTATATCTACAACTGATGTGCTCTACAAATGTTCCTAAATTTAAGTTACATAAGCCTACATAGAAAAGAGTACAAAGAAGTAGTGGCTCTATCGCTCGTCACATGACCCTCCCCTCATGTGTCTTAGCAGCCCTCACACACGTGTCACCTGTCACACACCAGTCCACACATTCTGCCAACATAACCTGCATACTGAGATTTGATCACATGCAGGCAATCAAGATCACAAGAATGCTATCAATACAGATAGAAATCTCATGTCAAACGGATAGTCCAGATTTTTTTAAATGGGGTTGTACGGGGTACTATTCTATGATGCTTTATTGCGATGCACTGCTGTGGAGGGGTCAGCAAAGGGCCAGGGTCCCAAACCTGCAGCCGCTGCAGCAAGGATGAGGCCCACTCTAAGCTACCTGGCGCCCCAACAAAATTTATTTTTAGCCACCAAAAAAAAGTCTCACCTAAAAAATGTTTTAATCAATTATGTGTATACTATATTGAGAGTATTCTTTTACTGCTCTACCCTAATAGCATATTTTAAATGAAAAAATTAAGCTGTTATATTGCTCTCTTCAAGGCCAGACTCCATTGAGAAAAAAAATTGATTTAACATCGCTGGACACAGGAGCTGCTGGTCTAACACTGCCTCGGACAGACAGTGTGTTTGTATTACGCAGCGTTTACACAGCTGTTATGTTAATTGTTGCGCAGAGTGACATCTACTGTATGTAACATGGATAAGTACCCTATACCATCCCACTTAAAAAAACACAAAAAACAGAACTATCCCTTTAATACCAGTAGATGGGTTGGATATGCTCATCCAGATAAGAACTGTAAATGATACTGCCAATAATTCACAAAATTAAGAGTTATATCCAAATAGAGTTGTAGTTTTATGTAGCACTTGTACCCCTCAGCTGCTGTATTTGTACATGTATGGACAGTGTGCATGTACACCCTGATGGCAGTGATCCCTCAGACAGTGATGATGATCCCATGGCCTTCACCATTAGAAGAGTAGAGTGAGAAGATATCAAAAAAGAGGAGTGAAAAACAAATGTGCACATGAGAAGGAAAACGAAGGGTGACCGCGGAGATGAGACACCAACAGGAAGAGGCAGAGGCGATCAGTCGGCACCCAGAGGAGAGGCAATTACAAAGAGAGGAGAAAAAAAAGGAGGTGACACTGGGAAACACAGGAGAAGATATTTCTGACCCATATGATCATCATCATGAAAAAAAGTATAGAGGGAGAAACAACTCCATCCATAAGCATAGAAAAATGTGAGTCTTACCAGATCCTTCCTCAAAATACAAAATAGCACTCTTATTACAAAAGGTCACTTATATTACTTGATATTCAGCAGGACATAATATTCACATTTCTTTACAAAAGCCTATTTACAACATTTTCCATCTGGTTAATGGTGTTTGAGCTCGATCACATTTCTGCTTACATGACTTGAAAATGTATTTATTGACTGAATAAAATGTTGGAGACTCCCTTTTGGTGTAATTGATGTTGATGGCTGGTCCACCCTAGATCATGAATTCTCTCTCTATGATACATACTCAGTTGCCTTCCAGAAGTGTCCGGGGTGAGACAGCCTGCGGTTCAGTTTGGGGAGCTTCTCCAGCATGTCTGCCAGCTGGATGAAAGTGGGCCTGTTACTTGTCTCAGAGGACCAGCAGGTAGACAGAATCTCCTGTTGGGATGGAAGGAGGATGCTGTTTCAACTGTGGTTCCAACTGACCAATAAGTTGTCCATACACTGGCCCACAACTCAGCTGTGACTGCATATACTGTATCCAACATGACTCTGATGTAACTGATAGATTTCATACAAAATATTTGAAGGTCTTGTTCCCTTAATGATGCTCCACAATAACTCTGACTGTACTTAAAGAAGTATCTCATTGCTGGAAAGATGGCTTTTAACAAAACTAGGCCATCACTGCAGTAGAGAGGCGCAAAAACTATTACAAAATGGTGCAACATGAGCAGAGAAAACAGAGAAAAGTGACTGTGGCATTCATTTTTGTTCAAGAGGAGATAACCTCCAACTAACAGAATGCATTATGCGGTACCAGACCAATAAATGCATACTGGTGGGTGACATAATGCGTCCCTGTCCATATGAAACAATGGCTGCCAGCTGGCAAGAAACAATCTTGTGTTACAGTTAAACAGTAAGCTAAAAGACGATTCTGAAAACATTTTTAGGTGAGAAATAAGCAACTCAGTGACAGAATCTGAGTTTATATATGATCAGCGCTGCTTAGTAATATGGCGCTTGGCAAGGAGGCAGCCTGTAGCAGCAGCTCCCGTCGTGTTCTTTGTTTTCTCGCTCTTTATTGCTGCTAACATTAAGATCATTGATTCCTTTGAGGAGATCTTTCAGTACTGTGGTTACAGCAGAAATGTGATTGAAATATATCATGGAGTTTTAGAGTCACGATGTCCACAAATTGCTTATGTAGGCCTACAAAATTTCCAATGATTTTGCTGAGGATTGGAATATTGGAGATTGAACAGTAATTATGACCTACTAAAAGGTCTACACCGAGCCTTTTTTTTTTTTTTTTTACCAGCAGTACATGCTCACCATGACGGCTCCTTGATTGCATGATGGCAGTTAGTGGTACAGTAAATCCATATCCAGTTTTAATCCCTTCCATGCTTGATTTTTACCATGACCATGGTGTATGATCTATGTAACAGACTTACCGTGACCTCTTTGCCCAGGTTGGATTCTGCAAGCACCTTCTTAATGCCCTCATTGCTGCCAATTAGCCAGATTTTAGCTTCCACAGGTTGCTCAGTCATTGGCCAGTCTCCAACTTGCAGCTCATACCAGATTGTGCTGAAAATGACACAACACAAAAATCCGAAAACTGTGGTGACAGTGGAACCACCTCACATGCTAAAATCTTTTACATAACACTGACACCAAGGGAGTCGAAGCACATATGCAAATTGGTGTATGAAGCTCATGGGAATACAGTTGAAAAACTGAGTATAGACATTAAAGGTAAAAGCTGTATGACATAGTCTGGCTGCTTTTTTGAGCTGAACTAAAAGGTTCCACAATAATAACTGCTGCAGGACAGTTGAAGATACTCTGAGCATAGTGTTAGTTCAGGCAGGTCACCACATCAAGCTCAGCTCACATCTCAGCTACATCAGCTGAGCTCAAGCAGCCCAATCAGCTGACAGATCAGCTGATTGACAGAAGGGAGTCAGCTGATGGATCACATCATTCCTTTCTATGCAAACAATTGGCAAATCTCATTCAGGGCAGGTATTTTAACTGCTTTAGCATGCCTATCATTGCCGCTTCCTCTGAAAACCTCTTTGCAACATGTCTCTACCCCAACTCCTCCAATTCATGCTGGGTCTGACTTATCAATGTTATTTCTGTTTGTCATTGATGCTTGCTCTCTTCTGTACCCAGGAATCTTTGCAGGCACATGGAAAGGGCAGGTAGGTTTTCTCTCTCTGCCTCAGGCTTTCCTTGTTCATTTTCCAATAGAAATATTTTTCTTTGACTTAAGTGGTCCTGACTGCACTGTCGTTTCTAAGCCACTTTAACTTCAGAATCCAGCACAATGTGGGTGTCTGTTGCTTAATTTAAGTAGACTGTTTAAGTGTATTCAATCAATACCCAAATGCATAAATGTCAGCAGCTTTAGAGAAAGGCAGCTGGTCCTCATCCACCTCTGGACTCATTTTTCGAACAATCTCTGGAGCCAGGTAGTAGATCCAACCGTGAGGGATCCGCAGCACGTTCTTTCTCCTAAACAAATTCAAATACACAAACAGAACTAATAAAGACAGTGACCCCAGCTTACCAGAGGTCCAGATCATACACACAGAGACACAGATCATAGGATCATTCATTTCACTCTTACCTGCCTTCCTGCACCACTCCAGACATCCCAAACAGGCCAAAGTCTGTAATGACCACCTTGTTTGTGTCACAAAACACGTTCTTAGACTTAAGATCCTTGTGAATAATGCCTTTGGCATGCAGATAGCCCATTCCCTGTAGAAGAGAGGCATTTCTATATGAGTGGAAGATGAGTGGTAGTTGAGGGGAGACAGTTTTATTAACATAATTTAAAAGGAACACATGGCCTGTTACACCTCAGACAATATAATGTGATTATACCTCACCCTCTCTGACAGCCATCTCAAAGCATTGTTTCTTTTGCCTTTTGAACCATGCCTGTTAAAGATTAACTTGCTTTGCTACATTAGTATAACACAGCTCTAGCTAGCTTACAGTAAACATCTACTCCTTCTTAAAAAGGATTTATGATATTTTTATGACTCATAAAGAGACACAAACACATTTGGCAAACATTTCACATAATTCTGTATTTATTTTATCTCCATGTAAAGTGAATGAAAGTGATGTAGCTAATGCTCCACATTTCTGCCTTAATGATGCAGTTTACACATTACAACTGCCCATTTATTTAAATTAATTATTGATACTTTCTCACCGGAAGATGCACCCATAATTATAGACATGTTCAATCTCAAAACGGTGTTCAACATTTTGCTACAGTTTTCAAATTGAATGACATGTTTCCTCAAAACAGTGTTTTGTTTATTAGGCAGTGTTTTGTTTATTAGGTTTATTAGGTGTTTTCTCCTGTTTGGTGGGTGTTTAAGAGTTGTATCGAATCAGTAGCAAAGTGTAAACAAAAAAAATTAGAAATTTACTTATTGTACTTTTTTTTTAAATTTCCCATTTGCTTTGGCGATGTAGATGTTAGATTTCCCACACTAACAAAATCCCTTTGAATAGATCTGAATAAACCCTACAGTATTAGCAGGCACTGTGCCTGCGTAACACGACAGGGTGTTTACCAGCTCTCTGTTTAAAACAATGTTTCATTACGTTTTGTTGGGCTGAATGCAGCCCATTTCTACAGTAGCCCTCAGGATGAATTGGATTGAGTCTTTCAAATTATACTACTGGATCGCAAAATTTCAAATTCAGCACATAGAAGCTTTGATAGATGCTTGATTCTTTTTATAAAAGAACAATTACTTGATACCTAACTTCACTCTTTGGTCTTCAGATTTACTGTCCAGAGCTTACTTCCACAGCATGGGTCCTAAATTCTTGGGTCCTAATACAGCGTACTTAAATTTTTTCTTTTACCTACAAAGTATTTTCTAACATTACACCAACTTCACCTGAAAATAATTTATTTGATGGCCTTTTACCTCTTAAATACATGAGCAAATTTGCCTGAATTCTTTCAAAACCATGGTAGGAGGGTGAAGAGCAACTTATCAAGAAATGGCCGAAAAAATAGCAAAACATTAGCACAAAGTCACAAGTAAATTACCTAAAATGAGCAAAACAATACATAAAATAAAAACAAACTTAAAAGAAAGAAAATTACCTCAAGGAATTGCACTCATTTTTTTTCTTTTTTCTGTGGCATAATTTTAAAAATATAAATCGGATAATTATAAATATTGTTTTCTGGACATCTAGACATCATTTTTCTTGCCAAATTGCTTATTATGTTTTTTTCCCGTGTTCCTGAATCAAACCAGTTTTCACTGGTTTGAGAGGTTTTACTGCTTGTGAAAGCCAGAACAAGGAAACTGATGTCAATCCACTTGTTAAAGGAATAAAATAAAATATTACACGGACATTAATCTTAGTGCTTACCTTTACAATTTCCTGTGCAATCTGTCTGGTTTTATTGATGTCCAGCATGTGGCCTCTTTCTCTTACAACAGAGTACAGAGTCACACCTTTACAGAAACTGCAAAGAAAACGCACGTGATATTCTTACTGACACTGAATTCACAAATCAGCATGTATTTATAATAAACAACATCTAACCTGTAATGATATAAAATACATACATTTGTTTCTGGGAATAAGAGTGGAACTGAGATGTGGCAAGTCACACAGCTGTACCTGGTGATGATGGCGAGGTGTGGTGGGGCCATGCAGGCGCCCATGAACAGGACCACATTCTCATGCCTGGTCTGCCTGTAGTTCATCACCTCCTTCTTGAAGAGCTTCAGGTGATCCTGGTTGTTGCCGTCGATCTCCATCAAGCGAATGGCGACCTCACCATGCCAGCGACCTTTATGCACCCTCCCCCAGTGACCCTGAACATTCACATTGTGTCAGCTCTGTTGGGTCTGAATATCGAACTTTATGATTTTTGTTAAGATTTATTATGTCTGTATCCCTTGTCTGTCTTCACCTTGCCAATAAGCTCCCCCAGCTGCAGCTGCTCATACGGGATGTCCCATTCCTGCAGGTAGACACTGGTCTGACTGGCCTTACGAGAGATGGGGCCCCTCCAGCGGCCGACAGCCCCGCGGCGGCATATGGCAGAGGGCAGGTCCTCCAATCCATCCTCATCACACTCCTCAGTGGAAAAGCTCTTTTTCCTGCCGCACTGATCAGCTGCTTCCTCCTCCTCGGCTGGGTAGTCTTCCTCTGCTTCCTCCTGAAACAAAGAGCAGAATAGAGTCAACATGGACCGTTCCATTAATAATTGATTTTAAAGAGTAAAACTCTGTTTAAATTCAGCACTTTATAAAGAAGTGATTTAGGGGAAAAGGATCAAATCAACAACCAAAGCAACAAAAGCAACAAAAGCAACAAAAGCAACATAAGAAAACTAACGAGTTAAAAATGCATTATTTTAAGTTTATCCAGTGGTGCACAATTAGCAGCTCCGTCTGATTGAGCAGAATGTTACTGTCCTAATGTTTCTTTCCATATTTACAGGCCAGAAGTCTCCGTCAGCTACCAGAATTTTTCTTTTTTAATTCTTGATTTTAAGGGCCTGAGCACTGAGAATGGGACAAGGACCCCACTGAAAGTGAAGGAATTACTTTTCCCAAAATGAAATGCATTGTTGAGGGGCTAAAGATGCTGAAAAACTCCTATTGTAGGTGCAGTTGAGAGCAATCATTCATTTTGCCTGAGGTATAGCAAAGTTAATGAATTTATCTTGTTTTATTTTTACATGCATGTTTTATTATGTCTTTATGTCTTTTCATTTGAAGCAGTTGGTGCATGGAATTTCTTTGTTGTAAAGCACATTGGGTAATATAAGATGACATGTTTTATTCTTAAATGTACTCCCTCTAGCAAGTTGACAAAATACACCTCAATGCCATGAGACCTTGATGACGTTTTCTTGTTAAAATTGTGAGGTTTTGTTGAATGGCATTGCTGTGGCGTGGCAGCCACTTGGCCACTGGCAACAGGAAGTAAGCCTGGTAACACAAACATCATTTGATTTACATAAAAATTACATGGTTTGATCTACAGCTGATATATAGTAACATGAGGTGTAATAAGTGTGTGCTCCAGTGCCACATAGTGGAGACAGGAACTGCTACAAAATATGCAATTGGTCAAGGACAAATCCACAAAATTTCACCAAAACAAACAGCTGAATCAGCTGGTGTCCCATCAGCACTCCTGATATGTGTGAAGGTGTGAGGACTTATTCATTGCTGCTTGCAGCTTCATTTTAACACAGTGTTATATGCATCATTATATAGAGCCAGGGGATGATATTTTGGCTGTTAGTTATTTCCTCCCCCAGGATGTTTCTGCCTTGCCCAGATACAGTAAGGACACAACACATAAGAGTTCCTCCTCCCTCAACTGCTGACAAAACACTGCAGTGAAAAAAAAAAGTAATATGCTCCACAACAGTCCATAGACAAGTGCTGTAAACCACAGCCGCATTCCTATGAATAACACAGAAACTCATCATTTTCACTTCTTCTTTTTAGTTATGTAGTTAATAACTCACCTGCCCTTGCTTGGATGCTGTTTGCTGCATCTCAGTGATGGCCACCTGGGACACTCTGACAGAAAAAAACACAAGAATTAGCAACCGACAAAATATTTTTAGAGGTATTGAGCTCCATCCTACAGGTACTGCTGGATACTGTAGACTATCATTTTTTAGGCCAACACTATTTTTTTTTACTATATATTATCATGTATGTACCTGATATGGCATGAACAATCAAACCTTAGACATAGTGGACATCTGATATTGAGAGTTTAAAAAAAATCTGACACGGACAGAGTGACAGGTTTTTGTTTTTGTTTTTTTAAATATCAACACTTTGTGAAGAATCCTTTATACCTGTGATATGTAGTGAGCAGGACATTTTAAAGTGTAAAATAAACTTGTCGGTGCTCTCTGTTGGACAAACTATGTAATAAAAACACAGTTTCTGAACGACCTGGTTAATATCTAGTCTATTGACATTACTGTGCTGAGATGTCTTGATATTTATCAGATGATGATGATATGAAATGTGGTAAGCTAATATCAGCAAACATGGTGCCCTTGTTGCGTCATCTTACCCAGACTCATAGTAGCTACCAGAATGTTGAACAGAGGTATATGTCGATGCAGGAACATCTGTTGGAAAGTACAACTTAAGAATAATGCACTACAAGAGTGACAACATAAATAATTAACACATTATTTCATGAATTCAGAAAAGATAATGCAAAACCAACCAAAACATCCCCAAAGGGTTATGGCTCAGTGTGTTCAGTGTGTTCAGTGCCAAACTGTGAGGTCAGCCTGTGCAGTGAGGGTTGGGGGCTGTGTGGCAGTACCTTCACTCTGCTGCTAAACACAACTTTGTGATCATAAATTCATATTTTTATGACCACAGCAGAGTTCCTTGAGAATGACTATTGGTTAACTTATAGTAGTAATGAGTGACTGTTCAATCTCTATCTGATACTAGTTTTGTTTTCTCACAACAGAAACATACAGATATTTAACCCTTAGGACCCGCTTTAATATTACACACACTCGTATCGCTCTGCACACAAAATGTGCTTTTCAAAATCAAGCTTCAAAAAATGTTATATGTTATTATTATTTTCGATTTGTCAGATTTTTTGCCACTATGTTTTTAGATTTAAAAAAAAGAATTATTTTCAATATACCACATGCTAAGTAGATTTTTTGTACTATTATCACAGCCTGAAATTTTTATACATGCAGTGTCAAATACTGAAACTCAAACCGCTCTGCCAACAAAGTGCACTTTTCAGAATTAAGCTATAGGTGTTCATTAAGTTTTAGAATGTTGACCCTTTAAATGCCAGGTTTTTGTCATGATGACACTTTGGGCTTTTTTAAAAGATATGTTATAGAGCTTGTATTGCCTGTATTTGATAGGACAGACTTGAAAGGGTATGAAAAGGGGAAGAGAGAGAGGGGATGACATGCAGCCGAGGCAAGACTCGAACCAGCATCCGCTGTGACACAACCTCTGTACATGTGGCGCCTGGTCTACCAATTAAGCCACCGGGCACCCCACCACTATGTTTTTATATGAAAAAAAACCAAAAAAAACCAAAACACACATCACACACACACACACACACACACACACAAAAATATATTTATTTTATCAATCAAAAAATAATATAAATCAAATAACATTGATTGCAGCTAGTGGAAATAGCATGTATTCTCTCCAATTACCAAATGTGGTAAAAATGACGTCATCAGGTGGAAATAGTAAAAATGACAAATTCCAAGAAAAATGCCCAAAATAACACCCAGAAATAAAACAAGTCATGTTTTTATGCTTTGATGGCTATGGGATCAAAAATTGCAGTTTGAATGAGTTTTGAATGGAGCATTTTTTGCACTAAACAGTATGAATGTAACCATTTAGATTCCACAGTGTATTTTAAACTTATTGTAGGAGCTGAGCTGGAAATTCCAGGATTAAACTAAATTACAAAATCTAGTCAAAATGTATGCCATATGCATGAACACAGCCAACAAGGTTCAAAAACTGAAGAATGAAAAGTGTGTAAAATGCACCAAACATTCCCTAAAGGGTTAAAGCTACAGCTGGTAACTTTTAGAAA